>NC_056738.1:487765726-487778226 GCF_019279795.1 Protopterus annectens | reverse complement strand
TGTCCTGGATAACTGTCGTCCAGCAGCTTCTGAATTTTTTGAGCTGCAGCTGCTCTCTGACTGGGTGGAATGTCAGGAAGCTTTCTTCTTTTGTAAGTAGGAGTCTGGAAAAATGGTATAAAGTAACCTCTGGATATTAGTTTTACCAACCAAGGATATTTTGTTATAGCAGCCCAGGTGCTGGTTGCAATGACAACAGTCCCCTGACTTCCTCCAGAGGCGGGCACTGCTTCAGGAGCACTCAAAGTGTCTACTTAGAAAGAAATCTCTGAAACCCTGACTCTGCGAGTCTCCTCTGAAACCAGGACAGTGTCTTCCATTAGAACTCCCTCCTCTGCCTCTGAGGGAGTTATCTCCACATGAATCCTGGAAAGTTCCCTGGGATTTATGAAATCACATTTTCCTTGCGCCTTCTTTGATTCCAGGAAAAGGATCACTAATGGGTAAAACAGCAAATCCCTGTGGCAGTCGGGGTCTTTCTCTCCTGTTCACTGGAAGAAAGCATTTCTTTCACAGAAGGGCCAAACAAGGAAGTTCCATCAAAGGCAGCACTGATGAAAGAAGACTTGAAAAGCTCCTACCCAGTGTCAACACTTGAAAGGCTCCAAAAAAATCACATAGCCACATCCAGACAGGTCTCCTTACAGCAATACCTGAACCGGCAGCCCAAGAGGTACCCTCTGCTGCACGAGAAATCAATCTCATGGATGCATTCGAACTAGATAAAACAGCGGCCAGCTAACACCAGGATTTTCTGTAATCCTCTGGAGACATGGACTCAGAGAGATTTTTAGAATTCCATGGTCAAATCCCTCTGCAGTCTTGTTATCTGTGCCATATAGCTCAGGGGCCTAAGGCAAAAGTCACCGAAATACACACAAGCTTTCCAAATCTGTCCATCACCCCGTCCTCTCTGTTAGGGGGGGGTGGACAGAGGAACTCTGCTCTGCAAGCTCTTATTTGGTGGCTGCTGCCAAGACCATTGCATCAACAGGGACTCCTTTGTCTAATCCAGTCTACCTTTTGAAGAGGCTAAAATTTTATCTGGTCAACATGGGAATGGTTCAAAAGAATCTGTTTTTTTCTATGCTCAGTGAGAGACTAGGTTGATAAGTTCACCCACCGGGAAAGTCAACAGGATGTAGATAGGTCAGCGTGAAAAGCTTCCAGGAATACTGAATCATCTGGAGAAGGGTTATCTGAGGATCAACCACCCTTTTTTTTAAGGATCTCCAAAGGAGACTTCATCAGGTGATGATCTGGGGGACCCTATGCCTTTGTCGAAGTTTTGTTTTTCGGTTAGGGATTCCATAGGGTAATTATGTACATCTGCTGTATGGTCTCTTATGGTGACCCTTCTTCAGTGGGGTGTTCTGGACAGGTCTCCAAAGAGAGGGGGATAGGGTGTAGGATCCAAGGAAGAATGAGAGGCTGGGCCTCGAATGAGAGAAAACTCTCTCCACAACCTCGAAGGCCGAAGGACCCAGGGAAGCAGTGGTCAGCCACATTGGAGTGGAGATCTCTGAAGCAGGCAAGCCACGAGCCCACCTGGATACATGATCTGTGGAGGGAGCCACACCAGAGTTATCTAATGCCAAGGCTCTGAAGGGCAAGAAGCGTTCCAACAACATTAGAGTCGATCCCTGAATCCGATGCAGCCGCTTCGGCTCTGGGATTCATTCTGATCCAAGAGAACAGAAGCTGAAGTTTTCAAGGATACAGTCCGGGTTGAAGGCATGACTCTCTTTGGCTCTGACACCAGTACTGTTGGATCCTGGGACTCCAAAACTGAAGGTAAGATCCCATAAGGAGATATGATATCATGAGAGGTGGATGGAAGTCTCACAGATCCGATGGGAAATGGAAACTGAATAACCTCCATCAGAATCTAAGCTTTGAGGAACTTCATCATCCAATCCACTTCTGCTTCACAAAGACACCCTGGAAGACCTGATGGATGAGATGGTGGCCTGAGGTCTGTTGTGCTTCCTCCAGGTTTGTAAGAGAGGGGAGTGGAGCAGAGAAGATATCAGATGTAAAGCAAACTCAGGTGAATGAGCTCTCAGAGTTTGAGAAACATCTTAAGTTGTATAAGGTTTCGGATCCATGGGTTTCGTGGGCAGAGTGGAAGATATAACTATCAGATTCGAAGTCTTAGGTTCCATAAATATTTTCTTTGGATCTGATGAAGCTGGATATGAAGTTCTCCGTACTTTCTATGAAGGCTCATAAGGTGAGCAAGTCTTCGGAGACTTTGGTGGTAATCCTTTTCTGTGCTCTGAAGGAGCTTTTGAAGATTTGCTGGGGTTTGAGCCCCTGACGAGGAAGAAGATGAAGGTGGAAGTAAGCAATTAAGGACAAGCTTGTTATGCCTGTCAGCTATAGCTGTAGAAAAATGGTACAGTTTGCACCCAAGTGTGCTGCTCCAAACAATAAACATACTCCCTTGTAAGCAACCAAGTTGGGGATTTTATGCCCACAGGAAGTGCATTTCTTAAAACCTGCCAGCTTATCAGCCATGACAGAAAAATCCACAAAAAAGGTCTATACACGCAAAAAAAGGAGATTTTTTTTTTTTTTACAGATAAGTAAAAAAAAAAAATTACCAACAATGGTAATTAAGAATACCCTGTTAAGAAAAGCAGTTCTTTGAATATGATACAGGTGACCAGAGTTTCAGTAGGGGCTGGGGGTGAGAGCTTTTACGGAAGAATGGGTGTGTGCATATCCTGCTGGGGGACTGCAACAGGCAACAAAATGCCATGATCCCTAGGAGAAAGTACAGTTTTGTACCTACCCTAAATGTAGATGTTCGAGTGTCTTCACTGCTGCAGTCATTACACTTGGGTTATCCTGCCGTCAGGTGGTCCCCGCAGTCGGCCAGAGTTCCAAAGTCTTGGTCCGGCGTCGGCTGCTGTCGCTTCTTCCCTGACGTCAGTGCGTCAGGGGTATACAAGATGCAGCCGACGCCATTTTCTTCAGTTTTTCTTGCCCCAGATGTCAGGTGCCCCCAAAAAGGTAGGCAATACATACTACTAATAAAACATACAATAAGGTAAAAACAAAACCTTCAGTACCAGCAAATACACCACATAGGTAGTACAGTGTAGAAAGGTATAGATAAGACCCTGGTAAGAAAGAGGGGATGGCAGGTGGGTAACCAGGACTGCAGCAGTGAAGACACTCGAACATCTACATTTATGGTAGGTACAAAACTGCACTATGTTCATTGTTTTTCACTGCTGCAGTCATTACACTTGGGTTGAATCTCAAAGCTGAGTCAGGGTGGCTGGTTCTATAGACGACTTGGTGTGGCTATGAGGCCCTCCAGCACTGCAGTGGCAAAGCCAGCTCTGGATCTAAAATAAAGAGGCAAGTGGTAATGCTTGGTAAAGGTGTGCACTGAACTCCAAGTTGCAGCTTCCAAAATGTCTTTGGTAGGTACTCCTCTAAGGTAGGCAGTAGAAGTAGCAGTTGCCCTGGTGGAATGTGGTCTAATGTTACTAGGTACAGGTTTCCCATGCTGTGTGTAGCAGAACCGGATACAGTGTCCTATCCACTTTGAAATGGTCTGCTTTGAAATAGCCTTTTCCCTTTGATCCTGCAGCATATGCTACAAACAATTGCTCAGTTTTCCTGAAATCTTTTGTTTTGTCCAAGTAGAAGCGTAACTGCCTGTGTATGTCCAATGAGTGCAGAAGATTCTCCCCTTTTTTCTGGGGATTTGGATAAAATGTTGGCAAGTGAGTAGTTTGGTTAAGAGCCACACTGGATACAACCTTTGGCATAAATGTAGGGTTTGTTCTTAAAGAAACCCTGTCCTGATGAAAAATGATGAAAGGTTCCACTGCCATTAGTGCCTGTAACTCTGAGACTCTTCGTGCTGAGATTATTGCCAGAAGCAGAGCAGTTTTCCAAGACACATTTTAATTCTGCTGAATTGGCTGGCTCAAAAGGAGGTAAAGTTAGTTTTTTCAAGACAAAGTTGAGGTCCCAAGTTGGTGCTCTTCGGGGCGGTCTTATGTTTTTAGCCCCTCTGAGGTACTGTTTAAATAATGGATGAGAGAAAACAGGAGGATCCGTGTTGCAATGAGCTGAGATGGCAGAGGCGTGGATCTTAGGTTCCTAGGTTCATAGATTAGTACTAGGCTAACTGCCCTTTTGGGCCATTTGAAGTCTAGCCAATTACCTCATGTGAGAATCAAACATTGCACTTTGTGTCTTTAAGGTAAGAACCTTAACCATTATGTCATCCTCCCTCCCCATGGATGAAAAGGATAGGCCTTTGTCCAGCATCTCAGTTAAGTATCGTAATATTGGAGGAATATTTGGAACAAGAGGGTCAATTTGAGCCTGGTTCCAGGCACAGAATCTCTTCCACTTTTCTGAATAGGATTTTCTGGTGCTGGGCCTCCTGGCCTCCAAAATGACATCCATAACAGCTTTAGAGAGAGGTGTTGTCGGTTTGGCTAATGAATCTGCCATGCAGCCAGGTTTAAGGTTTTGAGCTGACTGTGCAGGATCTGATTGTTTTGTTGAGTCAGTAGGTGTGAAATTTGAGGGAAAATCCAAGGTGGGCCTTGAGCTAAGTTCTTTAAGATTGGGTACCAATGTTGGCGTGGCCAGTCTGGAGCAATCAGGATCATCTGTGGTTTTTCTTGTCTGGCTTTTAGGAGTACCTTTGAAAGGAGAGGCAGTGGTGGGAAGGCATAAAGTTTTAGGCTTTTCCAGCTGAATGAAAGAGCATCCACTTTCCATGCTTGTGTGTGATAAGTCCTTGTGTAGAATTTTTGTAGTTGGCAATTCAGTGGGGAGGCAAAAAGATTTATGTCCGGGCACCCCCATTTTTGCGTTATCATGCTGAAGACTTGTGGATTTAATTTCCACTCGTGAGGATCCATGATGTTTCTGCTTAAGTCGTCTGCCAGAGTATTTTTCTTTCCTGGCAGGAATTGTGCTTTCAGATGAACTTGATAAGTTAGAGCTGTGTTCCACAAGGTCATGGCTTGTCTGCATAGGGGGTAAGAATGAGTGCCCCCTTGCTTGTTTATATACCACATTACTGTGGTGTTTTCTGTCTTTAATAATAATTGTCCTGGATGCAGAAGGTCCTTGAAAGCTGTTGGGGCATTTTGTACAGCTAACATCTCTTTTTGATTGATGTGGAGATGCATTTGGTCTGTGGTCCACTTGCCCTGAATACATTTTCCTGCCATGTGTGTGCTCCCCAGGCGTAATGCGAAGCATCTGTTGTTAAAGTCTGCCTGGCTGTGGGTAGAGTGAAAGGCTGACCCTTGTTGAGGTGACATGCCTGTGCCCACCATCGAAACTCCTGTTGTAGGCAGGGAATTAGTGGTACTACTGTTTCCAAGCTGTGAGAATGTTGAGTCCAAACACTTTTTAGGTACCATTGTAATTTCCTCATATGCAGTCTGGCATATGGAATTAGTAGTATGCAGGATGCCATGAATCCCAAGGCCTGCAGAATTTTTCTTGCAGGGAGTTGGGACTTTGTTGCCATCAATTGAAAATACTGAGTCAGTTGTCCTTGTTTGTCTGGCGTGAGATAAGCCATCTGGGCCGTTGTATTTAAGCTGGCACCCAGGAATATTATCTCTTGTGAGGGCACTAGTTTTGACTTCTTTTCGTTTACTGTGTACCCTAGGCAAATTAGCAACCTTTTTACAAACACCAGATGCTTTAGGAGAATGTCCTTGCTCTCTGCTTGAATCAGGCAGTCGTCCAGGTATGGATATATTTGAATTCCTTTTTGTCTGCAAAACGCAATTACTGGTGCCAGGCACTTTGTGAAGACCCTGGGCACAGTAGATAAGCCAAAGGGTAGTGCAGAGAATTGGTAGTGCATTGAACCAGCTATGAATCCGAGGTATCTTCTGCAATTCTGTCTGATAGGGATATGCAGGTATGCCTCTTTGAGGTCCAAAGTAACAAGCCAAGCTTTCTTGCCCAACATGGGAAGAAGCTGCTGTAGTGTCAAAATTTTGAATTTCGGAACATTCAGGTAAGTATTTAGAATAGAAAGGTCTAGTATGGGTCTCCAGGCTTTGTCCTTTCTGGGGACCAGGAAAAGTCTTGAGTAAAATCCTTGTCCCTGCTGCGGCACTTTTTGAATTGCTCTCATGTCCATGAGGGCTGTAATTTGCTTTTGTGCCTCTGCCAATTGATTTTGTGGCAGGTCTGGCATTCCATTTAGCCTTGGTAAAGTGTGAAAGTGGAACCTGTAACCTTGAGACACAATATTCAGCACCCATTTGTCTTGGGTGATTGCTTGCCAATTTTGTAAAAAAGTGCTAGTTTTCCCCCCTAAGGGAGCTGCCAAAAGGGAACAGCCTGGCATTGGAAGGGGGAAGTCATTGGGACTGTTTCCTGTAAGGTTGTGACTTGTCTTCACCTCCTTTTGGGGTTGAAGCACCCCACTGTCGTGGTCTGTACGAGCCTTGGGGGCTGAGATCTGCCTCTTGGGCATCTGTATCTTCCTCTTTGTGGCCTGTCTGACACTGGAAAGGATCAATTCTTTGTAGGCCAATTTCTGCTAAATCGAGGTGGCTGTACCTGTAAGAAATCCTTCACTGTTTGCATAGATTTTGCCTTATCCTCCATTTTCTTTAATACCTCCTCTCCCTTAACACCAAATAAAATATCTTGCTGTAAAGGAACATCCAATAATTTTGCCTTAACACGAATCAACTGATGCTCTACAAGAAGCCTCTAATGAATCAAAACCACACTGCAAAGTATGCTTTCCCACTTGTTCAGCTGCATGCAATAAATCCTGCATTTCCTTATAGTCAGGATGTTCTGCACTTGTACTCATTTTCTGTTTTAACTGAGACATTAAATATTGTTGGTATTTAAGCATGTGAAACTGGCAATTTAAAGCCCTCACTGTTAAAGTTGCAGATGTGTAAACTTTCTTCCCCCATCTGTCTAATGCTTTAGAATCCCTGTCAGAGGGAACTGAATTTTTATCCGTGGAAGCCTTTACCCCCTTTGGGACTCTGGGAAATTGTTTCTGGGTCAGCAAGAGGGTTTTTATAAAGGAATTTGAGTCAGGGACTCTGTAGTACCTGTCTGACTTGACTGGAGCAGGGATAAAGAATCAGGATTTAAACTGGATTCAGAGAACACATCATCCACAATATCCATCACTGGCGGAATAGCAAGGGGCCTGTGCTGAGGCAATACAAGAAGGTCTCTGAGCCTTTTCTTGGATTCTGAGTAATCCTGGCCCTCCCAATGGAAATACTCCCTCATGGTATGTAAAGTTTCCCCAAAAGAATAATCCTCAGGAGGAGAGGCTGAAGGAATTGATTCTTCAGCATCAGAGTCCTCATAGGGGGGTAAAGAGTATCCCTGGTCTGAAGAGAAATCAGAATATATGGAAACCTGGTCAGAGGAATCAGTCTGTATCCTGCCTAGGCCTTTTATCAGGAGGGGGATGGGAAACCCTGATCAGAGTAATCAAGTCTTTGGCCATTTTGAGCATCTGTTTATAGGCATGGAGGCCTGTCCAGGTGAATGCTGTACTTGCTTCTTTGTCTTTAATGGAGTTTTAGACTTGGCTGTAGTTTTAATGGTAAGTTGTGAAGGTCTGAAAACACTCTCAGAAGCCGATGCCTGCTCAGCGGCTCCAGATCCATCTGAAGGGTTAGTCTCCGTAGGCCCAACACCTTGAGTATCCAGAGGCCTAGGCACCTCAACGTGGGAGTCGGTAGCGGCCTGTGGCTCTGAGGTAGTGGGTGTCAGGGGCTGGTGAAAGCACCTCACTGAGAACCGGCGACTGGCCTAGAAGAGGCTTTGTCGTCAGTTTTGGACCTCGGATGCCTGTCCTTATTCCTCATCTTTGCGTGTTTTGTGTATTCTGGTCGTTGGTTGTTCCGACGGCATGATATAATTAAATCTTCGGCCAAAGTAATGGCGAGCAAAATCAAATCAACGTTTAATAGTGCGTTTGTTAAATATAGCACAAAATCGACAACTAGTGACGTCGTGATCTGGGCCTTGGCATGGAATACAGTAAGAATGAAAATCCTTATGAGGTATTTGCTTCCCACAAGAAATACAATTATTAACTTTTACTGACAGTGGTCTGAGGCAAGAAAAAGTTTCCCCAATGGGGTACTTTGCTTTACTGAAGACTTTGGTTCTGAAAATCGAATTTCATATCTCAGGAGTCGGCCGACCGGCACTTGTGAACTGCTTTTGCTTAGGGCACCGTGCGGCAAGAAAGACGGAAGAAAATGGCGTTGGCTGCATCTTATATACCCCTGACATCAGAAGAAGCGACAGCAACAGACGCCGGACCAAGACTTTGGAACTCTGGCCTACTGCGGGACCGCCTGATGGCAGGATAACCCAAGTGTAATGACTGCAGCAGTGAAACACAAACATCAGAAGGTGATTCAAACTGCAAATGTTGATTCAGGTGCTTGGCTTACCAATTCATTGCTTGGTGTTAGCTTTTACAGCAGATGTATGCACTTACATGGGGAAGGCAATGAGGACCTCCGCTGTTACATGAATTGCACATCTCCACCCAGAAGGTGGGATTAGGGCCATAAGAAACATTCACAGACAGGGATGCCAACAAAGGAACAACAAACCTTTATGGGTGCTTAAATGATGGCCCCTCTAGTAGGCTTTTGCCCTCATAGTTTTGGGTGGACCCTCACAATAAAGAAACAAAAGTCCAATGGGGAAGGCTTGATGATCGGTAAGCAAAGAAGCAAAAATAATCTAGGGGAGAAGAAAAGCTCAACTTTCTTCCCTTCCAAGAAGGCTGGACTATTAAGTTTGGTCAAACTGTGACATGATTTTAACAGTCATATATAAAGTTTGTTAATGGTAATATGCAATGTTACATATGCAAACAGTTTAACAAATGGATCATGCATGAGACTAAAAAGGAAGATATCATGGTTAACTCTCCAAAAAATATAAATGCAGGACAGAAACCTTTGCATTATGACAAGATAAGCAATGCAGTACACCATGAGAGCCCTCAAACACACACGGGGTCCTACCTAATACTTTGCTATCACAGTGAACTTCTCCATACAACAGTAGACGGACATACTACAATGGTACTCCCAATAGCTAAATAAACTAAATTACTAGAGTGGCATGTTCACCAACAAAGTAACAAGCTGTAGTTGCTAGAACCTCCACACCTAAAATTTATGCATAGGAAATACCTTAGTGGTCCAAGACAAATCATTAGGTAACTGTCCTTTGTCATCCTCTAAATCACTTTTTGGTCCAGTCTTCCCTTGAACTTCCTTTGTTTTAGTGAAAGGGTCATCATTCCTCTGCTTGATTCGGCCACCTCTAGCCCTGTAATCAGCAAGCAATGTGGCCAAGCAATAGTTGCTACTAAAGTGATCTGTTATCCTAGTATTGAGCAGCTCGTGGGAAGGAAGAATACGGATGGATCTTGGCTGAATGTTTCCATTCATCCCTTGAACACCTGCCAGGTCCTTCAAAAGCTGTTTCTTTCTTCTGCAGTCTAAATCCCTGAATTCTTTGTGGAGCAGTGGGGACAGGAATACCTGCTCAGGAAAGTAATCTCGGGTGGGACATTTCATTCCTTTCTCTGTCAACAGGAAAGGCTCTTTGAAAGATATAAATGGGGATATGCATAAAATAACATCTTTCAATTCTTGTCTGAAGGCCACAGAAAAAGATTTGAGTCTGTCCTCAGAGGAAGTTACTGGTTCAGTCATGTACATTCCTGTATCATCCTGCAAGGGGTCACAAAAGAGTCTTGGCTGTTCTTCAGATTCCAGAGTATGCCCAAGTAAAGGTTCACTCATCACAGACAAATTCTGTTCAGTTTCAACATATCTGTGGCATGAATGTGACTGAATATGCTGATGGTCAGTCTCAAGTACCAGGGCATCAGAACCAGCAGCAGGAGTAGAGATGAGCATATGCTGCAGTGGTAGCAGTTCAGACTTGACACCTTTCAGTTTTTCTCCTTCCACTGCTACAACGTCAGGAAGAGTATGCACAGCATTCTGATCATCTTCAATGAAAAATGTACTATGAAAAACATGATCTAATCCTTCAGCCACCACAGGTTCAGTTCCTGTAGGCAACTTCTCCAAAGACACATCAAGTTCTTTACTGATTGCAATTACCTCTTCACTGAAAAGAACCTGCTTTCCTGGTTGAGGTGCTTCACTGGAAATAAATGAATTAAATGAGCCACTTTTGCTTAATGTGGGTGGCATGGCAAATTCATCCATAAGAAAGGAGATTTCTAGCTGTGAGTGATAAGCAATGAGGATCATAAAGATGAGAATTTCCTTGACGCGTGCCAGTTCATACTCTGAAGCTCCTCTCAGCTTGATGGTGCAGCCCAAATGTTGGGGACAGCCTTCAAAAAACATCAGTGTTTTCATTTTATCTATATTAAGAAAAAAGTAAAAGGTAAATTGAATCATGAAAACAAAATAAAAAGTAATTTCTTACTGTATCAGCACAGTCAAGCCCAGAATTCTAATACTGAAAACATGCATCCCTGCAGGTAACTGGATCTTAACAACTGTGATACAGAAAGTTAAAAAAATTCCCACTATCAGCTAATCTGTTAGACATTCTCCACAATGATGGATTCTGGGTTAGGTATTAGCTTTAAAGCAACTGCAATCTGGGCATGTCTGTATGTTCAGTGAGGTACAACATCATGTAATGCATCACCTTTAAATGTTTTCATTCCCAGAGTCCACAAGTTTGACTCACCTGCCACTAGTGATCACCCACCAACAAATCAAAAAGTACTGCAGATTTATCATTGCATTATTAAATAAGTGAAACAATACATACCTGCATGACTTAAAATAATTAAAAAAACAGCTGCTAACAACCACTCATTTACAAGGGGATGAAAGGAAGGATATTACCAACTCATCAACAAGGTTGCACAGCCCATCCTAATTTGCAAAGGACAGTCCCAGTTTTGAGCTCTGTATCCTGCATCCGGCACACAAAATGTACTGGTTTTGAGACAACTGGTGCATTCTGCATGACTAAGGATTATGTCATTGCTTATGCTACATTTTTTAGCATTCAACTCCAGTTCTCCACCTTGTGGTCCCACCTCCACAAACTTGTACTCATGAATTAATTCATACTCACATCCACTCATAATTTCCCTTTACAAAATTCACTAAGCCCAAGAATACAGCCTAGCTAATCAGATTAAATCAAAGCCCTCTCCAATTTATAAAACACCAACAAAAGTCATTCACATGCAAAGCTCAAGCATAATTTAAAGCAGGAACTGTGAAGGGAATTTCTAAGGTAGTTGGAATCATCAAAGACTGGCACCCTCCTTAACAAAAAGGAGTCTAATGACATAAGATAGACTCGGATTGCCGTTTTAATCATGTTTGAGTCAATCACAGATTGTAAATCTATGAGCCATGGGTCACAATAACTAAAAACTAAATTGGAAAAGACATGGAATGTTTGCAAGCTTGTTGATGCAAAAACATACAATCTGATCAAGACAAATTTTTATCTTTATCAGCCTGCCTGTTATGGAGGAAATCATTATCTAGATGATGATGATGATGATCAGCTTTGGTTTTGTATTTGCAAGCAAAGTGGCCACAAAAATAATGTGCCTCTTGGAAGTAGGATGGGTGCTCCACAAACTGAATGTTTAGACCTGTATGTTTACATACAGCACTATCTACTATTTTATTTGAAAAGTCACATTGCTACATGCTGGTGCAGCTTTAATTAAGCACCTATCCCTATGTTTTATGATAGTGCTGTGGGACTTGCACATTCACCCCCTACTGAACTAAAAGAACACAGACTGATTTAATGCCTCACTTCCAAGGATGAACATAGCCTTATTTCAATATTCAAATACTTATTTTTTTTTTCATCCAGGGAATACTAAAAATGTTACATTCCCAAGATGTCATCCTTGAAACTGAGGCAATAAACCTTAGGTGGACAGAGAACAGCGTAATAGTCACTCAAAACTAGTAAAACAACCAGATGGGATCTTTAATTTCTCATTTTCAAAGATAACAACTTAGTAACTATGTTTTAGTATCTACGATGACAAAAATATGCACCTGGTACAATCTGTCAAGTTGCAAGAAACTGCTCTCCATGACAACAAGGAAGGTTGTCTCAACCACTAGAATTAATATAAATAAGCCTGTGTTGGCCCTTAAGTATGCAGGCATGCACAACACTGCTTTTTGTTAAAAGGTGTGTGGTGAGACTTTTAACAAAAAATCTGTTTTGCTTTAAGTGCTCTCTGTTTTTCTGTCGAGAAAAAGAGACTAGCATCCCTATGACGCAGAGGTATAAAATCCCCTTACTTTGTCCTAGACGACCTATGTTAAATTAGGGGCATGGGCACTGCAGGGGCCAGGTGAAGGATGGGAGTGAGCGGAAGACTTTGGCTCGTTCAGCCTGGCGGGAATGAAGCCCTAAGTTTGCTGTAATAAAAA
>NC_056738.1:487698147-487765226 GCF_019279795.1 Protopterus annectens | reverse complement strand
AGAGACCGCCTGATGGCAGAGAACCCATCTGTGATTACTGCAGCTGTATGCATGATGAACATCATGCAACTGACGCCATTACATCAGTTTTTCTTGCCCCAGATATCAGGTGCCTCCCACATGGAGAGCAAAATATTTATAAATAATTTTAAACACAAAAATATATACCTCCAAACAAAAGCAAATACACCAAAAAGACTTTTAAGTGTAGAAAAATAAAGGAGAGGCATAGTAAGAGAAAAGACAGGGGGCTGGAGGGAGGGTAACCAGGACTGAAACAGTGAATACACTCTAACATCTACATTTATGGTAAGTGTACACAACTGTACTATGTTCTTCGTGTTTGAATGTTTCAGTCATTACATTTGGGTAGATTCCCAGAGGTAAGGTTGGGAGGATGGATTTATACAGAATTAGGACCAGCTATAAGGCCCTGCAAAACAGCAGTGGCAAAGCCAGCTCTGGATTTAAAGAAAATTGCTAAGTGATAGTGCTTGGTGAAAGTATGAACTGAACTCCAGGTAGCAGCTTCTAGAATATCTCTGGTAGGAACACCTCTGAGAAAGGCTGTAGAAGTAGATGCAGCCCTGGTGGAATGGGATCTGATCCCCTGGGGGATAGGTTTTCCATGGTGCTTATAGCAGAAATGAATGCAATGGCTTATCCATTTAGAAATGGTTTGCTTTGAAATAGCCTTTCCCTCTGCCCCTGCAGCAAATGCTACCAGCAGTTGTTCAGATTTTCTTCGAGATTTAGTCCTGTCCAAGTAAAATCTAAGTTGTCTGTGTACATCCAATGAATGCAGAATCCACTCCCCTTTGTTCTGTGGATTCGGAAAGAAAGTTGGCAAATGAATGGACTGATTAAGAGCCACAGTGGATATCACCTTGGGCATGAAGGAAGGGTTGGTCCTGAGTGACACCCTGTCCGCGTGAAAGATGATGAAAGGCTCCACTGCCATAAGGGCCTGTAATTCAGAAATCCTTCTAGCCGAAGTGATTGCTAAAAGGAAGGCTGTTTTCCGGGAAAGGAATTTTAAGTCTGCAGTAGCAGCTGACTTGAAAGGAGATAGAGTTTTTCCAATACAAAGTTATGGTCCCAGGCAGGGGTTGGAGCTCTCCTGGGTGGCCTTAAGTTTTTGGCCCATCTGAGATACTGCTTTAACAGAAGAGGAGAGAAAGGGGGGGGGTTCTGTGTTGTAATCAGCTGAAATGGCTGAGGCATGGATTTTTATGAAAGAAAAAGGTCCTTGTGAAGCATCTCAGTTAAGTATTGCAAAATATGAGGTAAATTGGGCACTGCTGTGGTCATCCCTTGAAATTGATTCCAGGCACAGAATCTTTTCCATTTGTCAGCATAAGATTTTCTGGTACTAGGTCTTCTCGTCTCCAAAATGACATCCATCATAGGTTTGCTGAGGGATGCTAAGGGAGAATTTAAGTGATTAGTCAAGCTGCAAGATTGAATGTTTGGAGCTGAGGGTGCAGAATTTGGTTGTTCTGCTGAGACAGTAAGGAAGGTGTCTGAGGCAGGTGCCATGGATAAAGTTGTGACAGTCTGCGTAGGAGTGGGTAACAGTGTTGGCGAGGCCAGTCTGGAGCAAGCAAAATCATCTTTGGTTTGTCCTGTTTGACTCTTTTAGTAGAACTTTGGAGAGCAAAGGCAGAGGAGGAAAAGCATAGACTGATTTTCCCAGCTAAAGGACAGAGCATTCACTTTCCAGGCTTTTTTGTGAGGAGTTCTTGTGCAAAATTTGTCCAACTGATAGTTCTGGGGTGAGGCAAAGAGATCTATGTCTGGGCTCCCCCATCTGCGTGTCAACATGTTGAAAATCCGTGGTTCCAGTTTCCATTCGTGTGGGTCCATGAGATTTCTGCTTAGATCGTCAGTCAAAATATTCAGCTTTCCTGGCAGGAATTGGGCTTGTAGTTGTACTTGATAGCTCAAGGCCGTGTTCCACAATGCCATGGCTTGTCTGCAGAGGGGGTAGGAATGTGTACCCCCCTGCTTGTTTATGTACCACATAACTGTGGTGTTGTCCATCTTAACCATTAGTTGCCCTGGATGAAGGTAGTCCTTGAAGGCTGTCAGCGCTTTCTGTACAGCTAGCATTTCTTTGTGATTGATATGAAGGTGTATTTGATTCGAGCTCCATTTGCCCTGAATGCACTTCCCTGCCAGATGAGCCTCCCATGCATAGTCTGATGCGTCTGTAGTTAGGGTTTGGGTAGCAGGGGGTGGTGTGAATGGCAGTCTCTTGTTTTGGTGGCAGGCCTCTGCCCACCAAAAGAACTCTAGTTGCAGGCAAGGTATGATAGGAATCATTGTTTCCAGGCTGTGAGAATGTTGACTCCATAAACTTTTTAAGTACCACTGAAGTTTCCTCATATGCAGCCTTGCATATGGAATTAGAAGAATGCAGGAGGCCATGAACCCCACGGCCTGCAGTATCTGTCTTGCTGATAGCAGGGTTTTTGTGGCCACCTGTTTGAAGTAAGTCACCAACTTAATTTGCTTTTCTGGCATAAGGTAAGCCATCTGGGCAGTTGTATTCAAGCTTGCACCCAGGAATGTTATTTTTTGAGAGGGCACTAGTTGTGATTTCTTTTCATTTATGGTGCACCCTAGACAAGTTAGAAACCTTTTTACAAATGCCAGATGTTTTAGAAGAATGGACTTGTTTTCTGCCTAAATTAGACAATCATCCAGGTATGGATATATTTGAATATTTCTTTGCCTGCAAAATGCAATTACTGGAGCCAAGCACTTTGTGAAGACCCTGGGCACAGTAGATAAGCCAAAGGGCAGTGCACAGAACTGATAATGCAAAAAGCCTGCTTTGAGGTGGAGGTATCTTCTGCAAGATTCCCTGACTGGGGATATGCAGGTATACCTCTTTTAGATCTAGAGTTGCCAACCAGGCATCTTTGCCTAGCATAGGAAGTAACTGGTGAATGTCCAGGAAAGTGTTTAGAGTAGACAAGTCCAGAATTGGATGCCATGATTCATCTTTTCTGGGTACCAGGAAAAGTCTGGAATACAAACCTTGTCCCCTTTTCCCCTTCTGGTACTAGTTGAATAGCCCCCATGTTTAAGAGGGAAAGTACTTGTTTCTGAGCCTCTGCCCACTGATTGTGGGGCAGGTCTGGCCATCCGTTTGGAGTTGGCAACGTGTGGAAATGAAATCTGTATCCCTGGGACACTATATTTAAAACCCATTTCTCCTGGGTTATAAGTTGCCAATTTTTGCATGAAGTGCCAGTTTTCCCCCCAAAGGGCGGCTAAAAGGTAAGTGCTTGGTAATTGTAAAGGAAAGTCATTGAGACTGTTTACCATAGGGAGGTGTCTTGCTGCTTCCAGATTTGGAAGAGGAGGCACCCCATTGCTTAGTTCTGAAAGTCCCTTGGGACTGAAACTTGGTGCTTTTGGCATGTCTGGGTCTGGCTTGAGTGGCTCTGGAAGGTACTGGAAAGGACCAGTTCTTAGTAGGCCAGTGCCTACCAAATCTTGGAGGTTGTACTTGTAAGAAATCTTTCGCAGTCTGCATAGATTTAGCCTTATCTTCTATGTTTTTTAGAACTTACGCGGCCTTATTGCCAAACAGACGGTCCTGCTGCAAAGAAGCATCCAACAATTTTGCTTTAACATGATCAGGCAGAGATTGCTCCTTAAGCCAAGCATGCCTTCTAAGCACAGACCTAGTAACAACAGCCCTGCAAGAGGCCTCCAAAGAATCAAAACCACATTGCAAAGTATGTTTTCCAACTTGTTCAGCTGAATGCAATAAATCCTGTAAATCTTTATTTTCCACACAGTCAGAAATCACCATAATTTTCTGTTTAAGCAGTCCCATGATATGCTGCTGATATTTTAGCATACGGAATTGACAGTTTAAAGCCCTGATTGCCAAGGTTGCAGAAGTATACACCTTCTTACCCATCTATCCAGCGCCCTGGAATCTCTATCAGAAGGGGTAGGATTTTTAGCAGTAGAAGCCTTAATGCCCTTGGGGCCTTGAGAAATGGTTTCAGGATCCGCAACAGGATTTTTGCAAAGGAATTTGTAGGAGTCAGGAACCTTGTAGTATCTGTCTGGCTTACAAGGAGCCGGAGGCAGAGAATCAGGAGCCATACTAGATTCTGAAAACACATCATCAACAATGTCTAGTACAGGAGATATAGCCAAATGCCTATGCTGAGGAAGGAGGAAATCCCTAAGCCTCTTTTTGGATTCAAAGAAATACTGACTTTCCCAGTGGAAATCTTCCCTTAAGGTGTGTAAAGTTTCCCCAAAAGAAAAATCCTCAGGGGGAGAAGCAGAAGGAATGGAATATTCTGCATCAGAGTCCTCATAAGTAGGTATAGACAAATCCTGTTCATTATAAGAGTCAGAAGAAATAGAATCCTGTTCAGAAGATTCATAGTCAGGTTCAGCCCTAGGCCTCTCTGAAGGTGGGGGTTGGCTACCCCCAGAGTAATTAAATCTTCAGCCATTTTGATCATTTGTTTTTTAGGCCTAGGGACCTCCACATGCGGCCTAGGCGTCAGCTTATTACACACAGATCGAGATTTTGGCCTTAATATTGAAGATGGCGTCAGTTTAATATACAAATCTGTATGCCTGAATGCACCCTCAGAAGCCGGTGCCTGCACAGCGGCTCCGGACCCATCCAAGGTAGAGACATCCACAGATTCCATAATTGAAGCATCTTGCGGCATACCGGACTCCGAATGGGTCTCAGTAGAGGCCTGCAAATTAGAAGTAGCAGGTATCAGGGGCTGAGAAAGTGCCTCACTGAGTACCGGCGAACTGGCTTAGGAGAAGCGTCGTCGGCAGTTTTGGACCTCAACGGCCTGTCTCTGTCTTTTTCTTTGCGTTTTTTTAGGTATTCCAGTAGTCGGATGCTAACCAACGTCATTTCTGGATAATTAAACCGTGATCCAAAATATTTAGAAGCAAAAATGTACTGACGACGGATAGTGCGTTGATTAAATAAAGCACAGAACCGACAGCAAGGTACATCGTGGTCAGGGCCTAGGCAAGGAATACAGTGCAAGTGAATATCCTTATGAGGTATTTGCTTCCCACAAGTAATACAATTATTAATTTTTACTGACATCAGTAAGGAGCAAGAAAAAGTTTCCCCAACGGGGTACTTAGCTTTTTAGTTGAAGACTTCGGTTCTGAAACTTGAAAAAAATTTCAGGAGTTGGCCGACCGGCACTTGTGAACTGCTTTTGCTTCAGACACCGCGTGACAAGAAAAACTGATGTAATGGCATCGGCTGCATGTTTTATATCCCTGACGACCTGACGTCATGGAAGAAGGGACAGCAACCGATGCAGGATCCAAGACTTTGTTAATCAGGCCGACTGAGGGCAACCTGCCAGCAGATTACTCAAACAGTGAAACACGAACATCATCTCCCAAAGCCAACAGGTGGATGGTAGGTAGGTCATCTGTAGAAAAACCTGCTCTAACTTTGGAGATACTGCCTAGGTTACAGTGTTTTGCAAAGGTGTACACAGACATCCATGTAGCTGCCACTTGGATGGCCTGGGTAAGGACTCCTTTAAAGAAATTAGTGGTAGTTGCCCATAACTGGTGGAGTGGGCTTTAATATGCCCAGGTAGAATTCCTTCATGGTGTCCGTAACAAAACTTAATGCAGTTGGCTAGCCTTTCGGAAACGGTTTGGAAACAGGCTTGCCCTGTTTATACTCTGTGAAGGCCAGCAGTAATTACTTTGCTCTATTAGGAGATTTTTGTTCCATCTAGACAATACCTAATCTGCCCGTGCACATCCAGGGAATGAAGGACTGCTCTGTCCCATTCTGTGGATTTGAAAAGAAGACTGACAGATGGATAGCCTGGTTTAGGGTAAGTTCTGATGTCATCTTAGACAAGAGATGTTTTTTTTTCTAAGGGTTACACTATCTCTGTGAAAAACAGTGAAAGGCTCTTTACAGATGAGGGCTTCCAACTCTGAGACCCTCCTTGCTGATGTGACAGCTATAAGGAAATTGGTCTTCCAAGTTAGCATCTTTAGAGGGGTAGTGGCAGCAGGTTTAAAAGGGGCAAGGTGAGTTTCTCTATCACATAATTTAGATCAAAAGGCAGGAATAGGGTTTCCTCTATGTGGTCTCTACTGAATTACCTCTTAAAGAAAAGCTTAATGTAAGGGTGCAAGAAGTTAGGCTGAGCATTGTGCGGGCAAGCTGAAATGGCAGATGCACATACTGAAGTAAGGAAATCCCTGTCCAAATAGGCCTAAAAGATATTACAAGACTGTAATGGTGTTTGCCTCAGCAGACTTGGTGTTCTTGCTGTGACACTAGAGGGAAAATCTCTTCCATTTTGCCAGGTATAATTTTCTGGTACTGGGTTTCCTCACCTCCTTTAGAATGGACTGCAAGTCTGTGGCAAATGAGGCATTCCTTGGTCTCAAAGCCAATCCTCTAGATCAACTTGAGTGTGGTTAGGTGAGGATGAAAGACAGATCTCTTGGCTTGGCTGAGGAGATCTATTTCCTGTGGTAGAGTGTGGAATCTTTCCTGTGGTTCAAAAGAAGGGAGAACTAGAGTTGCCTTGGCTAAAAGGGGGTCACAGGGTTATGTTGGATCTGTCTGCCCTGACTTTTATTGGGGTCAGAGGCAAGGGTTGGAATGCATACAGTAACAAATTTGTCCATGTGAAAGAGAAAGCACTATTTTTCCAAGTCCCTGTCTATTAAGTTCTGGAGGAGAACGTCTTGTAGTTGTCTGTTCTGGTGAGAGATTAACAGGTCTATTAAGTAGACCCCCACCCTGTAGAGTTAGGTCCAGGAAACTCTCTCTTCAGATTCCATTCACTGGGTCTAGAAGATCCCTGCTTAGAGAATCTACCCGAGTAGTGTTCTGACACAGAACATAAGATGTTATAAGAGTTAGCCCTATATTTTGAGCCAGCATCCAATCTTCCCTGTCAGGCTGCACAAAGGGTAGGACAGGATATACCATTACTTGTTAATGTACATCACTGTGGTATGTCTGGATCCGCAAAGTCCTTGGGCCTAAATCCTGATGAAAAACCTTTATGGCCAAGTAGATGGCTAGAAGCTCCTTCTGATTTATT
The DNA here is from genome assembly GCF_019279795.1 of Protopterus annectens. Classification (NCBI taxonomy): domain Eukaryota; kingdom Metazoa; phylum Chordata; order Ceratodontiformes; family Protopteridae; genus Protopterus; species Protopterus annectens. Next base: position 487,758,114 of record NC_056738.1, on the reverse strand, counting down.
TGCAATTTTCACTGCAGTTGTGTCTAAGTCCAAGCTATGTCTGAACTGCCCATTGTGATGGTCCTATCTTTCATAGGATGTCCTGAGAAGGCGAACAGCTGCGGTATCAGATGTGGACATAAAATCTAAGTGCTTGTGAACTGACTTGTGGAGTTAAATGTTTTTTTTTTTTTGTTTTTCTGGTGTTTTGTTTTGAAAGATCTAAGATGGGCCTTCAGATGCCATCCTTTAGTGGAATTAGAAAGATCCATGAGTAGAAGTCTCCCCCCTGACCCTGAAGAAGAGCAGGCTGAGCGGATCCTTGGTGAACATTTAGAGATTTGTAAAGCTTTTCTTGCTGTCCCCTGAGTTTCATTTGATAAGGTTCTATCCACAATAGTGTCCACCTTACCTAGAATTTTGTCCTGGAGAGATTCAAGATACTTCAGCTTATGGAATTAGCAATTCAATACTCTCACTACAAAGGGTAAAAGCTTTCCTGTCTCTGGTAAGGGATATCTAGTTGGTCCCTTAGGTACATCTTTTGTGGAATTAGTAGACTACTAAGGTGTCAGCCTTGTGACTTTTGTAAAGGTGCTTGTGAGGTTCAAGCACTCTGTAGAACCTGTCTGGTTTCCTAGGAGCAGGTGGTAAAGAATCAGGATGCAAAGCAATGTCTTCAAAGATATCATCCAGTATTACATATACAGGAGGGATAGTCAGTGGTCTGGGAGACTGCAAACTTGTCAGTTCCCTATATTGGGGTGCAGACTTGTGAAAAAATTTACTTTTCCCCAGCCGAAAGCCTCCTCCACTTTATGAAGGGTATCCCCAAAACAAAGGTCTTCGCATGTGTGTGTGTGTGTGTGTGTGTGTGTGTGTGTGTGTGTGTGTGTTTGTGTGTGTTAGGGGGCAGAAGAGAAGGTTTCATCAGAGTTTGAATCTGGATAACTTTGCGATGGCAGATGCCCAGTGTAAGACAAAAACTCCTCAACTTCTCAGCTTGAGGAATCTTAATTTTCCGACAAGCCACTTCCCTGCTTTGTTTGTATAGGGAGGCTTCAGTAGCAGAAATGTGGGCAGGCTCTCTATATTTCATGAAACCCATGAATTCCTGTGCTATTTTTAGGAGCTCTTGAGCTTCAGCTGAGAAGAGGAGGCTGAAGGCAGAGGGTTGTGGTCATCCAGTTGTGAATTCAGCTACAGTTTCAGCAGCCAAAGAAGACAGGGCATCTCCCTCAAGACCGCGGGATGACCTCAAACCCAGCCATCTGTGTCATGGTAACAGTGGCAGGTGTGCTGAAAACCATGGTGACCTTCCAACAGGATGCACCACGTTTTGGGCCTAGGAGTCACAGGAACGGGAGGGAGTGCTGCAAAGACATCTCACCTGGCCCGTTTGTCAACTTAGGGACTACAGCCTTGTCAGAAATGGCAGAGTCCTTGGTCTTTTTGTCTTTCCATTTCTTCGGAATAACACTAGCATAAGCTGGTGTTTGTAAAGGCCCTGCAGTAGCAGTGGGCTGTGACACCATCACGGAAGCCACAGGCAAGAACTCCATATGGGTGGCTAATACTTCTGCTCTATGTTTGAGGTTTTTCATAGGGAATTTTGCAGTCAGAAGATGTTGATTGGAGGCCCCAAGTAGAACAAACAAAAACAAGTGAATATCTTTATGCAGGATTTGCTTCCTGCACTTCAATTCCTGACCTTTTTAAACATTAAATTAATGGAGGAAAATCCCCAGCAGTGTACTTACCTGACTGGAAGAAGGAGACACTCTAGAAAACAAACTGACCAATGGACTATGAACATTTTGAACACGTGAGGTACATCGGACAGCATGGCTAAAAAGAACTGAAGATGGTGCTGATGTTCTAGGTGTCATACTTGGATGTCGGTCAGCTAGGGATGATGCAGAGACTCTGGAAACCGAGTTACTAGTGAGCTTCTGCATGGCAGGAAGACCTAAGAATCAGTACTACAACACTGAAAATAAACATTTTTTTCTGCATTATCCTACATCACTCACTGGGTCTATCACAGACAGAAGATGTTCCCAGTTTATACAGATCCTTCAGAAAGAAAAGAAAGGTATTAGACTAGAGAGACAAGAGAAAATACATTCCCACTTTATGCAGATAATCCAAAATAAAAAATGCATCAGCAAAGCCAAATTCACATTATGACTCTTCAATACTAACTAAAAATTGCTTCACAACAAACAATATATCAAACCATCAACCATACTTCTTCCAACCAGATTTTCTCAGTGAAAAGAGCACAGCTGTCCAAACACAGCACTAAAAGGCTTCTAAAGAAAGAATCTACATTTTGGTTAAACATGGCTTCCCTTCTGTCTCATTTAGTAAAGACAAACACTACTTTTCTACAGCCACAATGAAAAGAGAAAAATAACCTACTAACTTTTCAATCTGAACATTTCTGGAGGTCAAAAAATTATCTGTACTTTTAAATCTGATAGCAAACCTCTCAACTGTCCAGAATTTCACAGAACATCCAGATTTTAGCATAATATTTTTTTGGTCTGCTCATCATGCAATTAATGGCTTTCTGGAAAATCTTTGAGGCTTAAGACCCTAAATGACAGTCATTTGAGTTTCAGACTTCAGGTCCTTCAGAAAATGTACTCTAATGCAAAACTATTCTAGCAATGTTCTAAACTTATAAGAGCAATATTTAAAATCTATCCCTGGCCTTAGCAGCACCCTCCGAAAAAATATTTTTGGTTTAGTCCAGAATTCTTGCACTAACAGGTTGAGAACTGTCTTCCATTCTTGTCAAGACAATTAATTGCCAGTTTAAAGTAGGAAAAAAATATTGAAGACATGGATACTGCCATTTCCCAACATTATCTTGGTCACAGCATCCTCAGAGTTACCAAAAAAAAAAAAAAAAAAAAAAAAACCATGAAAGATACTCAACATAACAGACTTGGAAAGACAGTATCAAAACAGAAAAAGCTAATAATTATGAAAATTTGGTGCTTGTGAAGAAATTTAGCAGTCAAATGGCAATTAAAATACATAAAAGGCAAGGAAACAGCAAACTGTCACGTTTATTGGAGGTAAAATGCCCAAACATGAAGACTTTACTGAACCTCATCACACAATAAAAATACAGTTAGTTTCATATTATATCCATGGGGTAAAAGCAATGACTTCCACTCATCTTGGAGACTAGCCAGTGGGGAAGGTCCAAATAACAACAAATAGGAAATAATTAAATCCTAAAAGCTGGAATCAATGGCAGGACCTTGTCAGCCACTTTCACCATCAAACCTATGCCCACATCCTATATAAAAATCTTAAACTGAAACTATGCCCTCTTCTGCACAAGCCCTTCAAAGCGAATACCTTAAAATAGCAGCCGAAAGCATTGCCTATCCTGTCTTGAGCCTTATAAATAGGTTAATACAGGAATCCAGTGTTCTCTCTCAATTTCTCTAAAGCAGGAAATTCAACATGCATTAATTTTAAACCTATAGCAATGATATCCCCTCCTCTCCAACATAGTTGAAAAATGTATTCAATAACAACTACTGCAGGAAGAAGTCCAAAATCCACACAACATGGTTACCATCCCTCCCATAGTACTAATACTGCACTTCCAAATCTTTACAGATACTGTCAAAGATAAAAATAATGGCAAACTAGTCTCCTCCTCCTTATTTCTAGACTTGTCTAAAGCCTTTGACACAGTTTGTCACAGCAAACGTCTACTTCAAATGCCCTCACTAGTTCTATCTCAGCCCAAATCTCTATGGTTCAATATAGCTACCTGTCCAATAGGTATCAGTCAGTAAAACGGCACACCACCCCCTCTCCATACCTCCCAGTCACCACCAGTATACCACAAGGCTATATCCTTGGTCCCTTCCTCTCACATTACCACCGACACTCCACAGATATACACAACAGGCCTCACTAATACAATACACAGATGACTCCACACTCATATGAACATCTGACAACCTGACACATCATCATCATCCCCCCCATTTTCTATATGGGGTTGGGGTGTTGCACCAACTGGCACCCTCTCTCTCTCTATTCAAAACGCACTCTCCTGCCTTCAAAACTTCAGCCTGACTGTTGCAGGTGTTCTCACACACAATCCATCCGACTCTTTGCTGGACATCCTTGTTTGTTCTTGTCTTCTTCCTGTCTGTCCCAAATTTTCTTCACCAGAAGTCTTCTGCTTTGGTGGATGTCTGCCCAAATTATAGCAATCTGTTCTCTCTTGACCTTTTCTGCAACTGGTGTTACTTTGATTTCTGCTCTGACGTCGTTTCTTCATCTGTCCTATAGTGTACATACTATCACCTGTTCATCTCCATCACCTCTAGCTTCCTCAACTGCTCGGCTTTTATTGCTCAGGTTGCTGTACCATACATTAGTACTAGTTGCACCACTGTTTTAAACACACCTTACTTTTCAGCTTCTTTGGCACTTTTCTGTCATATATGTCCACTGACACACTGGGCCAGTTGGATGAAGCATCTGATTTTAGCTTTGACCTCCTCATTCAGACTTCCCTTCTCCTCTATCCCCCTCCGAAATATATGAAGCTAACCTGTTCCATTATTTTCTCTTCTATCTCAATTTTCAGCTTCTACTAATTTCCCTATTTGCTGTCATTACAACCGTCTTACCTGTACTCAGTTTCATCCCATGTGGCTTCAGTTTTGCATTCCACTCCCCTGTCCTTTGCTGAAGTTCTTGCTAGGAGTCTACCTGCAATTCCACATTGTCTGCATACAGCAACTTTGCTGATCAATCCCCTCTGACCAGTTTGTTAATGCAGTCCATCACCAGTATGACGAGCAGTGGGCTCAGAGATGAAATCTGATGCACTCCCACTGGGAACCCCTATGTAAGGTCAAACACTGTTCATATTTGAGTCAATAGGTCATTCTACACAGCTTGCAGTAACTCTACCAATGTTTCTGGGGCTCTGAACCACCACAGCACTGCCCAAATCAGCTTTCTTGAGACCTTGTCACTTCCATTCTCCACGGCTAGGAATGCCCGGTTATACTCTCTCTTCATCTCTAGCTTCTTCTCAACTGTCTATCAAATTTTAAACACTGACTCAGTTGTGCTGCATCCTGATCTGAATCCAAACGGCTCAACTCCCATCTGTATTGTTTATCAATCACCCACTCCAGAACTTTCATGCAATGTGACAGGAGTTTGACACCTTTATACTGCTCACAGTTGTGAATGTTGCCTTTGTTCTTGAACACTGACACTAGTATGCTTATTCTCCAGTCATCTGGGATATGCCTTTCTCTCCTCACTGCTTTGACTACCCTCAAGTGCCATGTCTCCCCTATCTCACACAGCATCTTTATTAAATCTGCTGTGACCTCATCTGAGCCTGGTGCTTGCCCTGGCTTAATTTTCCTTAGTGCTCTTCTTACTTCTTCTATGGCAGGTTCCTCCTCTTCTCTTATCGCAGGCTGTTTCTGGGACAGTACAGCTTCTGTGTGGTCTCCTGTTCATTCAGAAGTAGCTGTAAACACTCCTTCCATCTGTTTTTGATGTCCTGTGGACTTGTGAGCAGGTTTTTGCTAGAATCCCTTATGAAAGGTGTCTGACTATCTTCTTTATGTTTCTGTCTTTGCCTTGCAACATGATATAGTCTCTCTGTTCCATCTACTGACCGACTTTCCAGAAGCTGGTAGAGTATTTCTGATGTCCTGTTCTTTGCTACTGCAACTCCTTTGTTAGCCTCTTTGTTAGTCTACCAGTATTCCTTCCTGGCCTGTTCTGTTTTTCTATCTCCCACTTTTTCCTGCATTCCTCCTTTATTTAGATACCTTCTTTCTCTTCAGCATTCCACCACCAGTTTTCACTATATACCTTATTTCCATACCTGGTTCAGCCACATATCTGTTCTGTAGTCCTCACATATGCTGCTTTGAGGCTCTGCCATTCTTCAACTCCACCCATTTCCTCTTCTTGAGGTGCAAGAGCCCTCAGCATACTTCTCAACCATTCCAAATTCCTTGGTAAATACTGGCTTTGAGGGTAAAATATTAACGGGCCACGAATTCCAGAGTCTCCCCTTAAATTTCCAAATTTCCTGTTTATTTTTTTTTTTGACAAATTTGTTGCTGAAGTCATCACATGCAGGGTGTGTGCAATGACATCATCTTCACGAGGCAGACTGCCAGTCTGTCGAAATTCGGCAGAAGGCTCAAGGGGATGTGTGCTCTGTTTACATTCTTCCATAAGGTAACGTGGCTCCAACAGTCAGCAGGTCAGTGGCAACGAATGGAGCGATGAAGAGGAAGACTCTTGTCTCCAGCAGGTAGCTGTTTTTTGTTTTAAATTAATTACAGCAACCACTGAGCCATTTGTTACTACTTAAGTGCAGCAGTCGAGAGCTGCAGTGTCGGACCAGTGCATGGGTTTAAGTCTTCTCTTGAATCTCTTCTCTTCTTATCTTAATCAGGCAGTGCACAGAACACTGCAGGGAAGAAATAAAAATAATTATCTTGACTTCAGCCAGTTCCTATCTCGGCTCCTCCAAGTAAGGAATAAAAAAAAGAAAAAATGGGACTACTAGTTTTCTGACAAATTGTTAAGGATCACAGTCACTACAAAGTGACACAGCTGTGTTTCAGTCTTATATCCTTCAGAAAATGCGCACTTAACACAAAATCTGTTGTTCTAGTCACTTTTCACGTATACAAGAACAATACATGAAAATTTGTCCTTGGTTGTCACCTTTCTCTCATTATTTTTGGCTTTGTCCTTGACTCTTATTAAGATGTTGAGAGGTGTGAGAGAAATTTTTTGTTGTGGATATAATATTTGAAATTAATTCTGCAGCGTTTTACATAAGTTTTATAAAATGGACTTGGGTCTGGCAAGTGACCACAGTAGCGTGTGCGTGTGTTTGTATGCTCGTTTTGCTGAGGTGGGTTTATCGTAACAGTCTGCATTGTATGTAGTTTGACAACACTTGCCTAAAACATATTTCTAGAGCTATTTATATATTTATTCGTGTGTGTGTGCATTCACATACTGTATGCATCTGGAAACAACAAACTGAAAATACATTACAGTGGTTTTAGGCTATTAATATATTAATTTGTTTTACTGCAAACTGAAGTCTGAGCTGCAGAAAGTCAACAAAATGGCTGTGTGTGTGTGTGTGTGTGTGTGTGTGTGTGTGTGTGTGTGTGTGTGTGTGTGTGTGTGTGTGTGCGTGTCAGTAGTTTGGGGGATTTTCACTAGTTTGTGCTGTAGGTCCTGACACTAATGAGCTTAAATACATCATAATGGATATTACGCATTTATCAATTTGAATGTGTGCGCATATGATTACTGTTTACATCGATTAATGTCTGAGCCTCTTCATCTTATCTGTCTTTGTATACATGCGTGTGTTTCTGTCTAAGTGAATATGTATGTATGTAGACATTATTAAACACTTGCATAACTTATGTTTGATGTAAAATGTTTCCAACAATTAATTTCCTATACCAACTTTGAAACAATAGACAGAGGTAACATTTTTACATCAAAAATATAAAAAATGTATGCATACTAATAATAAAGCAAATACAAAGCAATTTAACAAGTAAGCTTGACTCATTCCCTCAGACTCTGAAGTTTTAGAGTAAACATTATAATAAATTTGTATCGCAACTGCATGAAGTACAGTGAACTGACTGTAATTTTAGAGTCAATTAAATATTTACCAGATACTGATCTTGGATTACTGATTGCAAGGGTGACGGACACCACTTGGCTGCTTTGTACTATATGGAATGTGGTTAACCTGTCTGAGTCAAGTAAGGATACATTTTGCTCATGCATCATCATCTTCTTCTTCTTCTTTCGTCTTTTCCCAGTTAGGGGTCACCACAGCGGATCATCTGTCTGCTCATGACTGGCAGTGGAGTTTTATGGTGTCGAGTTGCCAGCTTGGTGCCCAACCTTCCACAGAAGGCACTCACACCTAGGGCCAATTTAGAGTGTCCAATCCACCTACTGCATGTCTTTGGGATGTGGGAGGAAACAGGAGCACCCGGAGAAAACCCACGCGACCACAGGGAGGACATGCAGACTCCGCACAGAAGGCACCACAGCCGAGAATCGAACCGGAGGACCTCTTGCTGTGAGGTGGCAACGCTAATAACTGCACCGCCGTGGCCGCCAGATGCATCTATGTAGGTATATATCTATTAGCTCCACAGGAATCCACATTTTATAGGCTGTGACCATATTAAGTCTAATTTACACACTGTGCCACCATATCCTGGGGTTCAAATTTATAAATGCATATATTTTGAATGCTATGCCTGTGGACCCTCTGCTATGATTTGTGATGGTTTTATGCTATTACTCTGAAACTTGTTGGAGAGCTGTGACAGATTCTGAGGGTAACTGGGTATAAGCTCTTGGACATCTAGACAGGAAGGAAATAAATTATTAAGACTGCAAAGAGGACATGCATTATTTTACAAAAGAAAACACAAACGCATGTTCCTCGGGTGATACTTCCAATGATATGGCAAGTATCTCTGGTAAAAAAAAAATATGTGGGACACCTCCTGCTGCAAAATGAATCTTCTGTTCCTTTTTCAGGTTCACTGACTCGTATAGTCCTTCTGAATCTAGCTCTTAATTGAACTTCATTCCTCATATAAATCATTACTGGTGACCAAAGTGTGAAACACACAAGTCCAGAACATCTCAGATAGTCATGGAATCAGTTTAGGTCCATAAGTGTAGTAACACACACAGACTTCAGCTTCAAGTTCAGAACTTTTCACTGCTGATGTTTTTATCAAAAAGTTTGCTTCTTAATAAAAATAAAAATATTCTGTTTATTTTGTGTTTCATGATCACATTTTGCCCATTCTTCAGTTTGCGTTTCAAAGTTGGTATCCGACAGTTCCACTGGAGTAGGTGGGGTTACATAATTATGTATGTAAATTTTAAGTTAATCAGCGCAGATTTTTGGCCAGTTGTACCTATTTTTCATGGTGCTTTGTCCAGACTTTTCATGACTCCAGGTTGAGAGGTATGGCTCTTAGTAATTCCTTAAACTGCAGTGCTTTCTTTCCAGTCAACTTCAAGGTCTTTAGCCTGGTCTCTGACCATAGAGCCTTCTCTTCCCACTACTTACAGCTTATTGTGTCAACCATTTGTTTATGCTGTGGGCCAAGTGCTTCACTGGGGATGACTTTGCAATTGCTGTTTCTGCCCCAGTACCCTTTCCTTACTAGGAGGAAGTCTACCGTAGTTTCATGCTAGCCACTCTTGTATGTGATCTTCTGACTCTCTCTGAACCATGTGTTGGCTACTATCAAGCCATTTGTCAGACAGAAGTCTAAAATGGCATCTCCTTCTTTATTCCTGTTGTTCCGCGCATGTTGTCCCAGACAGTTCTCACATCCTGTTCTGTCTGTCCCAATATGTGCATTCAAGTCACCCTCTTTCAACACTAATTCATGTAGTCCTGCTTTATCTAGTAAGCCCTGCAACTAATGTCTGAATGCACTCTTTTCCTCACTATCACAACCATACTGTTGGGCCCAGGCTGAGATTATGAATACGAGTTTGGCTGCCATAAGTCTGTCACCAATTATGATTACATAACTCACTGCCATCTGAAGCCTCTCCCTCACCACAATTTCCACACCATTTCTAGTCTGTCCTCTTCATGAGTAGTAGATTCTGACTAATAAGCCAATACTCTTTTGTTGCATTGATCTTCCATCCTGTCTCCTGAATGCAGTGTCCAGCCTTTTCCTTACCATCATGTCATCCGCTTCCAAGCTCCATCCTGTCAAGGAACCTACACTGAGGGTAGCAATAATTAGTTCATGAATGGCAGGTTGACTGATTTTACGTCCAGCTTTCTCTTAACAGAGCTATCCCACATAATCCAAGCTGGCAACTGGACACTGGACAGCCAGTAGCTTACTGAACTACGGCTGCTGGGCTTTATGGCTGGACAGTAAGTGCACATACACCCCCTCACACCATTAGTATGGGTCCCTGGCGCAAGGTGAAATAGGCTGGGCTCTCAACCCACTTATCACAGGTAAATACCTCAGCCCATTTGGTGACATAAGTCAACACGACTGAATAATCTAGAGCCATATTTTACACAGTCTCTTACTAACTGAGCTCAGGGATTCCAAAGTGGCTAACTTATCTTCTATGACTGAGAAAGGAAAAATGAAGTAGGAAGTACTGGATACATTTTTATCTTCTCAGGTTTAATCAAGCAAGGGGTTGGGCCTATCTAGTTAAAACAGAATCTTAACTTTTTTACAGTAATGGTTCACAGCAAACAGACTTTAATGTACTTTATCATAAAAAAAAGTACTTTTGGAGAAAAGATTTTTAATTTATAAAGGCTTGTTATTAACACAAGCTGGATATTTTTGTCATTAACATGAAGCACATCATATTTAAGACAAAAGTGGTTTTATTGTTCATCTGTTGTCAGCTCTTTATATTATCTTCATAGTTTCATAGTTTAGTACTAGGCTACCTGTCCTGGGGCATTTGTAAGCCTAGCCATAGTGATGTGGCTTTCGCCACCCCATGAAATGGTACAAAAAATGCACAGAATAGAGTTAGAATACTGTGTCTCTGTCTAGTAGTGACACAATGAAGGTCCCCTTATATAATAGAATTAGTTTACTGTGCCCCTGTCTAGTAGTGACACAGATGTGACCCCTGGGGTAAACCTACAATCTCCCATCCACTCATCAAGATTTCTCTTGAAGAGAGTCAGTGAGGGGCTCTGCCTAACATGAACTGGGATCCTGTTCCAAAGCATGGGAAGCCTCTGGGTTATGAATCTATACCTCCAGCATGTCCTATTCATACTTGTGCCGAGGTTTAAGTCTTTAGCTCTCGTGGTCCGGATGGATTTGGATTTTTTGAGGTGGAGGATGTCCATCAGTTCCTGATTGGACATGGCCTTGTATGTCAGGCAGAGATCACCTCTGAGCAGGCGGTATGCTACCGAATAGAGCTGGAGTTTCTTTAGTCTGGCAGAATAAGACATATGTTGGAGACCCTTGATCCTCTTGGTGAGGTACTTTTGTGGTCTCTCCAGCTGTTGCAAATGCCGGGTGAGGTACATACCAAATGGGGCATGGGATCTGGATGTGAATCCCTTCATGATGAGGTGTGCAAGGTAGAATTTTTTTTAACCACTTTGGCAACGTGGGTGTCAAATGAGAGGTCACTGTCGACTTGGGTCCCTAGGTCTCTGATTACCTTTTCCATAACCAGTGGGTTGCAGTCTATGTGATAATTTGTGGGTACTTTGTTTTTCCCAAAGGGGATGACTATACATTTTATGGCATTTAGTTTAAGGCCGTGACTCTGGCACCAGTTGTCCGTTTCTGTGAGGCCTTTTTGTAGGATGTATGTGTCCGCTGGTGTATCGACTATGGCGCCTAGTTTGCAGTCATCTGTGAACTTTGTCAGCCACAACCCTCCCATGTTTGCTTTAACATCTGAGAAATAAATGCCGAACAAGAGGGGTCCCAGGACAGATCCCTGTGGGACACCACTTGTCACTGGCTTTGAGGCTGACATTGCTCCAGCGATTTAAACTTTATGGGTTCTGTCCTTTAGCCAGTTTGCAACCCATCTAGTGACATAAGGGTTTACATTTAAGCTGTTGAGCTTATCCATGATGCCTGAGTGGGGTACTGTGTCGAAGGCCTTAGCCAAGTCCAGGTAGGCTGTATGGACTGCTTTGCCGTCATCAATAGCTCTAGTGACTGTTTTGAAAAAGTCAACCAGGTTCAAAAGGCAGGATCTGCCCTTTACAAAGCCGAACTGGGTGGAGTCAAGTGTCTGAAGGTTCCCTATGTCTCTGTTTATGAGTTCCATAATGATTGTTTCCATAGCTTTGCAGACCAGGCTGGTTAAGCTTATGGGGCGGTAGTTCCCAGGGTCTGTAGAGGTACCCCCTTTGTGGAGTGGGACTACTGTTGCTGTACGCCAGTGTTCAGGCATTTATTTGAGTGACCATATACAGACTAGCCATGCAATCTAGAGGGTTTCAGTGAATGAGTTTCCACTTCCCTTGATAAGGACCATACTGCATATCTTTGGATACCATTCTAGTTGTCAAGAAAGAATATTTTATTTCTGTTGTACTTTTCTCTTATTGTTATTCATGTATTTGTTTTTTTTTTGTTAAGTTTTTTCACAAAAAAAAAAAAAAAAAAATGCTACGCACTGGCCTTCTTCACATTCTTTTTCGACAACTAGAATGGTATCCAAAGATATGCAGTATGGTCCTTATCAAGGGAAGTGGAAACCCACCCACTGAAACCCTCTAGATTGCATGGCTAGTCTGTATATGGTCACTCAACATAAATGCCTAGTAAGAACATATGTAACTATGAGTATCTCTTAATGAACTTATCTTTAAACAATGAACATGCCTTCTAAGCAACTTGCATATTTTATCATCATTCGTTATTTTTTGATACCTTTGGTGCATGCCTTCCATTTCAAACAGTTACATAATTTTGCCACAGTTCGGTCACAACTGTGTAGTACTAGGAATGTTTTTTTCCATTATGGGGAACTGAAATAAGTTACTTTTCGTGACTATGCGATCTTTGTTTTGCATGTGTTAAATTAAAACTATACAATAAACTTAAGGGCTACATACCGTTTTATTAGTGGAACAAGTTCTTATTATCTCACAGGAGTGCAACACTGTGTGAACATACAAAAAAGTACTAAGAGCTGACATGACAGCAAAATATACAAATATATGCAAAAGGCCGAAAATAGAGCCCGTTTTCAGCTCCAAAAGACTCAAGTAGCTCCTACCACAGGCCAAAAGTTGGATTTATGGCAAACTCGAAATTATAGCAAATCTGTTCTGAATAGAGTTGATAAGAGTACAGCTCCTCTGTCAGACGACAAAGCTGCAGCAAATTACCTTTAACTTTGAATTTACAAAGTCAAGTGGACCTGCGATCATTTTGATTATGCCTTACTTTAAATACACTTGAATTCTGTGCATCTCCTGTCTCCAATGTCTTTATAAAGCTTACAAGAAATATACACATAAGCATACATATACATAAACAAAGTATATACAACACAGTTATATACATGTGCAAGCACACAAAGTTTCAGCATTTCTTACTTACTGGTTTTACATTAATCACCAGAGTGATACCATGTTCCAAAAGCATGTCCTGAGCTATTCGGGAGACTGTCTTCTCAACGAGCACAAGGTTTGGTCGGACATCAACTATTCGCTGTACATAATTCTTCAGGAACTCTCTCTCCTAGTGAAGGAAATCAAACCAAATTATTTTTATACATAATTCAAACCATTATTTATAATAAGGACTTGTAAAAGACCATTTCACTTTTAGCAGGTTACATAGTAACATGCAACACAAAGGCATCTTTCTGAGCTGGAGGGTGCTGTCAAAGTGCATGAAACCGTTCAAACTCATAACTGAAGAAACAGTTCCTAAGGAACTTCATACAACAGTGGCTGCTCAAAAAAATAAAAATAATAATCAACTGATTAAACTGTCAAAAAAGACAGAATAGCAGCATTTAAAAACTTTCTAGCAGTGCCTGTTAGTAGCCACCATGCCAATGTCACACATTCTTCCCTCACTAATCTCAATTTCAGTTTCACTGATCATACAAGGATGTCTACAGTCTATTTCAATGTTCAGTTCTGGGGTGCAGGCAGTGAATTCCATTTTGTACTCACAGGTGCATACTGCTACCCCCCAATCTACCTGCCTTAACAAAAAACAGTCATATTATTGAAGCTGCTGCCCCCCCCCACACACACACACACACACCAAACCCTGTGCGTGTAACATTTTCAGCTGTTCAGTCAAAAACTATTAGATATATTGTTTTTAGATTTACAATCCTCTCTCAAGCAAGCTATATACATGTGTTTAGAGACAGTAAACTAAATGGGTATAAACATCATATGACTTTGATAAAGCACCAATGTTTCTAACAGGTTCAGAAAAAAATTGTACTCAAAGGGTATGCCAGCCTACACCCTTGGAGTTAATTTCCTTAAAAAAAAAAACAAAACCAACACACGCAGGACAGAATTAAGGGGAAGAAAAAACAAGAAGTTATGTACTCACCATAACGTTCCATGTATGGAATCCATCTTTTTATTGGCTCAAGTCTTTTCTATTATACTAAGATGGTATCCCATGCTGCACTGCTCTCTATCCCCAGATCTAGTTTTCCACCAGCACTCCTTCTCCATGCATAACACCTAAGGAAGGAAGAACAAACCAAGAATGAAGGGAACTCTGAAACCAGGCCTAACCTCCAGATCCTCCAGGATGGGTGAAGGTGGGGGTAGAAAGAATATGGCAAGAGATGGACTACATATACAGCCGAGGTGGTGAGGTATAACTTTGTGATGTGTTATAATCCAAGTCTCCATATTTACCCATGGGACAGCGTCCCCAGCACCTAAATCCTGGGAGGCTCAGGGGAAAATACTCCTGAGCACTGTGGAGCCAAAGGAAGACCTGCCTCTAGATACCACATCTAACTTGTAATGAGTAAAGTACAGTTTTGTACCTACCATAAATGTAGATGTTCGAGGATCCACATTGCTGCAGTCCTAACTATTGGGTAGTCCGCTGTCCAGTCGGCCCGAATACCAAAGTATATGTCTGACGTCGGTCAGGGCGCATTAGACTGACGTCAGGCGTCAGGGTACTAATGCGCATGACCGACGTCATATCCTCAGTCTTTTCTTGCCACAGATGTGAGAAGACCCTGAAAAATAAGGTCAAAACCAAAAGACAGCAAACAACCAACATACCTGCACTAAAATATATATATATATATATACAAAATATACAAAATTAGCAGAATATAACCTCACCTACACAACCACCTCTAACTACAGAGGGAAGGAGGGAGGGTAAATTGGACTGCAGCAATGTGGATCCTCGAACATCTACATTTATGGTAGGTACAAAACTGTTCTATGTTCTTCATCTCACATTGCTGCAGTCCTAACTATTGGGTAGAATCCCAAAGCAGAGGTAAGGGAGGCTGGCAAATCATAAGGAAGCAGGAACTGACAACATGCCCTGCAAAATAGCTGTGGCAAAACCAGCCCTAGACTTAGAGTAAAGAGGAAGGTGATAACGCTTAGAGAAAGTATGCACTGAACTCCAAGTAGCTGCCTCCAAAATATCCTTGGTTGCCACTCCCCTCAAAAGCTGTTGAAGTGGCAGTAGCCCTAGTGGAATGAGGCCTAATCCCAGCTGGAATCTCCTTGCCATGATGGGAATAACAGAATGCAATGCAACACCCAATCCATCTAGAAATAGTTTGTTTTGACACAGGCTTGCCCTGAGAACTCAAAGCAAAAGAAACAAACAACTGCTGAGACTGCCTAAAATCTTTAGTCCTGTCCAAATAATATCGCAATTGCCTGTGTACATCTAAAGTGTGCAAAATCTTTTCCCCTTTATTTTGGGGATCTGCATAAAAGTAGGCAAATGAATAGTTTGGTTTAAAGCCACACTAGAAACCACTTTAGGCATAAAGGAAGGATTAGTACGTAATGATACCCTATCCTTATGAAAAATCAAAAAGGCTCAACCGCCATAAGGGCCTGTAACTCAGAAACCCTTCTTGCAGAAGTAATGGCCAACAAAAAAGCAGTCTTCCATGACAAATATTTCAGTTCAGCAGTAGCTGCAGGCTCAAAAGGTTGTAGAGTAAGTTTCTCCAACACAAAATTGAGATCCCAAGCAGGAGTAGGAGCTCTCGTGGGGGTCTTATATTCTTTGCCCTCTAAGAAATTGCTTGAACAAAGGATGAGAAAACAATGGTGGGTCACAATCATAGTGAGCTGAAATTGCTGCAGCATGAATCTTAATGGAAGAGAAAGACAAACCTTTGTCCAATAACTCAGTAAGATATTGAAGAGCCACACTCAAATTAGGCTCTGAAATCTCAAATTCTTTGCTGCAGTCCAAAATAAAAATCTCTTCCATTTATCTGCGTACACTTTCCTTGTACTAGGCCTTCTGGCTTCCATAATCACATTCAAAACTTGTTGAGGAAGTTGAGACCTGCTGTCTTTCAAAACAGAATATGCCAGGCTGTTAGATGAAGAGAGTGAAGCTTGACATTGAGCAAATGGCTGTCCTTCTGAGACAACAGATGTGGAATCAAGGTAAAGGCCATGGAGGCTTCTTTACCAGACTCCTCAGTAATGGGTACCAGTGCTGCCGAGGCCAATCTGGAGCTATTAAAATCATCCTTGGCTTGTCTTGTCTGACCTTTAGAAGCACCTTTGGAAGAAGAGGCAGAGGTGGAAAGGCATACACATGAAGATTTTTCCAACTGAAAGAAAGAGCATCCACTTTCCAAGCTGTGTGATGAAACCTCTTTGTGCAAAACTTTGGCAGCTGGTGGTTTAGTGGAGAAGTGAACAGATCTATGTCTGGAGTTCCCCAGGACACTGTCAACTTTTGAAATACATGAAGATCCAGTTTCCACTCGTGGGGATCCATGATTTGTCTGCTTAACACATCTGCTAAGGAGTTCTGTGCTCCTGGCAGAAACCTTGCCTGAAGATTGAGTTGCAAGCTGAGAGCAGTCTCCCATAAAATCATTGCTTGCCTGCATAGAGGGTAAGAATGTGTTCCCCTTGTGTGTTGATGTACCACATGACAGTTGTGTTGTCTGTTAGAATCAACACCTGCCCTGGAAGAAGTAAATCCTTGAAAGCCAATAATGCAAACTGGACTGCTAACATCTCCTTCATGTTGATATGTAGATGCTGTAGTCTGGCAGGCCACTTGTCTTGTATCCACTTTCCATTTAGATGAGCTCCCCAAGCAATGTCTGAGGCATCTGTTGTTAAAATTTGACTCGCCTCTGGCCGGGTCACAGAGAGTCCCTTGTTTAGGTGACATTCCTGAGCCCACCACAAAAATTCCTTTTGAATGCAAGGTATTATTTGAATGACAGTGTCTAAATCCTGGCAGTGCTGTGTCCATACATTTTTGAGATACCATTGTAGCTTCCTCATATGCAGTTTGGCATTGGGAAGCACCAGAATACAAGATGCCATGAACCCTAAGGCTTGAAGGACTGTCCTTGCAGTCAGCCCGGACTGAAGAGATAGTTGATGGAAGTAACTGGAAAGATTCTTTTGTTTGTCCGGGGTTAAAAGGCCATCTGGGATGCTGTATTCAGTCTCACACCCAGAAAGCACATGTCTTGAGAGGGTACTAGACTGGACTTTATTTCGTTCACAGAATACCCTAGGCATCTTAGCACTGCTATGACATATTCCAAATGCTGTAGAAGGTCTTCCTTTCTTGAGCCAGAATCAGGCAATCGTCCAAGTAAGGATAGATTTGAATTCCTTTTAGCCTGAAGTAAGCTATCACTGGAGCCAGAACCTTTGTGAATACTCTGGGCAGTAGATAAGCCAAAGGGCAATGCAGAGAACTGATAATGAGAAGTCTCCAGCTCGAAAACGCAGATACTTTCTGCAACTTAGTCTTATAGGCACATGAAGGTAAGCCTCCTTGAGATCTAAAGTTACCATCCAGTGATCTTTGCCCAGCAGAGGTAAAAGCTGTTGCAACGTCAACATTTTGAACTTGGGAATGTCCAGATAAGTGTTGAGGATAGATAAATCCAAAATTGGTCTCCACGTGTTCCCCTTCTTTGGTACTAGGAACAGGCGAGAATAAAATCCTAGGCCCCTTTCTGGCACAGGGACCGGCTGAATGGCCCCTATTTGGAGTAACTGAGAAATTTGCTTGTGAGCCTCTTGTCTTTGTAGAGGAGGAATGTCTGGCATGCCTTTGAAAGGAGGCAAGGTATGGAAATAAAACCTGTAACCGTGGTGAATGATATCCAGAACCCATCTGTCTTGGGTAATTAAATCCCAATTTTCTTTGAAAAGAGACAGTCTTCCTCCCAAAGGGGCTGCCAGGTGAGAATGTACTGGCAGCTGAAAAGGCAGGTCATTGGGTCTGCTTACGAAAGGACTGACCCCTGCCCTCACCAGAAGTCTGAGCAGGAGAACTCCCTGTTCTAGGTCTGAAAGAGCCCTGAGCCCTGGCCCGACCATCTCTAGACCTACCCCTAGACTGGGAATCATAAGCAGGATAAGCCCATCCCTTAGCAGGCCAATTTCTACTAAACTTGGAGGCTGCACCTGCAAAAATCTTTAACAGTTTGCATAGACTTAGCCTTGTCCTCCATTTTCTTCAAAACTGCTTCTACAGGAGGACCAAACAACACATCAGACTGTAAAGGAGCATCCAAAATCCTTGTTTTAACATGCTCAGCTAAATTCTGATCTCTCAACCAGGCGTGCCTACGAAGAACAGAACCAGTGGCAGCCACCCTGGAGGAGGCCTGCACAGCATCAAAACCACATTGCAAGGAATGTTTACCCACCTGTTCAGACACATGAACTAAATCCTGCAACTCTTTACACTCAATACCTACTGCCAAAGCATCCACCTTAGATTTCAATTGTGAAAGGAGATAATTCTGATATTTTAACATATGAAACTGACAATTCAAAGCCCTCATAGCTAAAGTGGAAGAAGTATACACTTTCTTTCCCCATCTATCCAAAGCCCTTGCCTCTTTATCAGGAGGAACAGGATTTTTAACAACAGAAGCCTTAACACCTTTAGGCCCCTGGCTAACAGTTTCTGGGTCTGCCCTAGGACTCTTAAAAAGATACTTATGAGCTTCAGGCACCCTATAATACCTATCCGGTTTAACTGGGGCAGGAGGCAAAGAATCAGGATTAAGGAAGCCTCTGCAAAACATCTTCCACCACATTCAAAACAGGAGGTATAGCTAAAGGCCTATGCTGGGGTAAAACAAAATTCCCTAAGCCTTTTCCTGGAATCAGAGAAGTCTTGACCTTCCCATTTAACATGCCCCCTCATGGAATGCAGAGTTTCTGAAAATGAAAAATCCTCAGGAGGAGAAGCTGAAGGAGTAGAATCATCCACATCAGAATCAGAATAAGGAGGGTACTCCTGCAAGTCTTCAGCCGAAGACTCTGAAGCATCTGAAGCATTGCTCAAAACTCTCAAACTCAGGTTCCACCCTAGGCCTCTTATCAGGAGGGGCATAGAACCCCTAATCATAGTAATCAAATCTTCTGCCATTTTAAGCATATGTTTCTTGGGCAAAGTACCTGAAGCACTAGGGGTAACCCCCACTGAAGCTAAACCTGGCCTGCCCTGGGAGAAGCCTTGGAAACAGAAGGAGAGGCTCTAGCCACCCTTGGAAGAGAGGGAGAACAGCCACCTGAGAAGCCCCTCAGCCTGACTTGCTTCCTGAGAGGATACATCCTGTAACAGTAAAGTCTCTCCCTGAGAACACAAAGAAACACCTGGCAAAACCTCCGGCTCCACTGACACCTCTAAAGAACCGGCGTCTGGGACTGTCGGTTCTTCCAGCCTAGGCTTAACTGCTTTGTCCTTGCGCTTTTGTAGAAGCCGGCGTCGGAGCATCCGACGGCATTTTATAATTACAACGCTTCCCAAACACTAACCTGGCACAGTCTAACCTCCTCTTAATAGTGCGTTTGTTAAATCTAGCACAAGAGCGACATCCAACAACGCCGTGCTCAGGCCCAAACAAGGAATACACAAAGTATGGTAATCTCTATGAGGTATCTGTTTCCCACAAGAAATACAGTTATTCACTTTTTCTGACATCCGGTTAAATACTGAGGCAAGAAAAACCAAAATATTCCCAACGGGTACTTAGCCAACTTTGAACTCGGTCTGAAACTCTGGCTTCGAAAAATTTCAGAACGCCAACCTGCACTTGCAATGCTGCTTCTGCATCGGACCATGCGGCAAAAAGACTGAGGATATGGCGTCGGTCATGCGCATTAGTACCCTGACGTACTGACGTCAGTCTAATGCGCCCTGACCGACGTCAGCCATATACTTTGGTATTCGGGCCGACTGGACAGCGGACTACCCAATAGTTAGGACTGCAGCAATGTGGAATGAAGAACATCAAAGGTGTGAGGAGATGCCCAAGTAGCCGCAGCACAAATATCATCCATAGACAATCTGGCCTGAAAAGCTGTAGATGTAGATACAGACTGGGTAGAGTGAGCCTTCACTCGGAATGGTAAATCTCTTCCCCCTGAAGTATAAATGAAAGAAATACAATTGGAAATTCCGAAAATGAGACAAAACTGATGAGATTTTCTGAGGTCCTTCGTTCTGTGCAAATAAAATCGTACTTCTCTGCGCACATCCTACTGATGAAATTTGAATTCTGCCTTGATTGAGAACTGAGGAAAGAACACTGGCAATTCAATAGATTGGTTAAGGTTACTAACTGACGCTACTTTGGGAAGAAAGGAAGGATTCGGTCTGAGAGAAACCCTGCCCTTATGAAAAATCAAATAAGGTGGTTTGATTGATAAAGCTTGAAGCTCCGAAACGCATCTGGCTGACAAGATGGCTACCAAAAAGACAGTCTTCCAAGTTAAGAATTTTAAATCAGAAGTGGCTGCAGGTTCCAAGGGGGGGTGAAGTAAGACCCTGTAGAACAAAGTTTAAGTCCCAAGGCATAACAGGTTCCGAGACAGGAGGACGAAGCAACAAAATGCCTTCAGGAAAGCCTTACAGAGTCTATGTGCCATTAGGCTAGGTTTGTCTGCGACATGAAAAGAAGAAATCGCTGCCAACTGGAATTTAATGGTTGCGGCAGCTGAACCCTTGTTGAAAAGCATAGAAAGGAACTCCAATATTGACAAGACTGGAGCTGTGTAAGGGTCAATCTTTTTGGCATGTGCCCAGATGGAAAACCTGTTTCATTTGCTGTAATAAATTTTCCTGGTCGAAGGTTTATGAGAGGAAGATAGAATAAGAACCACCTCCAGCAAAAATTGGTGAAGCCTAACTAATGACGGAAGTGGAGTAGCCAGGCTTTCAACCAGAGGGTCCGAAGAGAGGGATGGAGCTGCCCTGACATGTGAGTCAGTAAGTCTGGTTGTGGGTCCAGGATCCAAGGAGCGTCCATGAGATAGGGATGGAGAAAAGGGAACCAAATTTCCAGTGTGGAGCAATCAGAATCATTTTGCTTCCCAAGGATTGAGCTTTCTGAGTAACCTCTGACAGCAAGGGAACCGGAGGGAAAGCATATAGCAGACCGGAGGGCCAATCGTAGACTAGAGTGTCCCTGGGTGACTCCCCCTGAGGGGGGATAAGGGTGAAGCAGCTGCTGCATTTGGCATTGAGGGGGCTGGCAAAAAGGTTGCAGCAAGGCTGACCCCACCTGTGGTAGATCTGCTCCGCAACTTGACAGTTTAAGGACCACTCGTGAGGCATCAGAATATCTCTGCTTAGCCTGTCTGCGATCACATTGGACTTTCCCGGAATGTGCGTTGCTACCAGAAAACGTTGAGAAGACACTGCCCACTGCCTCACTCACATGGCCTCTCTGCAAAGGGGATATGACTTGGTTCCTCCCTGTTTGTTCAGATACCATACCACTGACATACTGTCTGCGTGGATTGCAAGAGTCCCGAGAGAAAGAAAGCTCTGAAGTGCTTGCAATGCTAGTAGCACTGCTCTCATCTCCAGGACATTGATATACAGATGCATGTCGTGCTCTTGCCATGTGCCTTGGACTGTCCTGCCCAGATAATGCCCCCCCACCCCATCTGAGAGGCATCCGTGGTCACCGTGGCAACCAGAGGTGAAGGAATGAAGGGCTTTCCCGCACTGAGGTTGTCAGTGTGAAGCCACCAACTGAGATCCTGTTTGCACCTCTCTGTGCGTAGAATAGGGTGAGAAAGTGAAAGATGCTGGAGACCACTGGGTGAAGTGTAGCCACTGAAGGAGCCTCATATGCAACCTTCCCAGGGGGACTAACATAATTGTAGCAGCCTTCATCCCCAATAATTGGAGGACCAATCTTGCCTTCACTCTTCTCAGAGGGAGCAAGGGGTAAACCTGTTGTTGTAGGACTCAGATTCTTTCCTGTAGTAGAAACGCCCGCATGAGGATGGTGTCTAATTCGGCACCTATAAAAGTGACACGCTGCGAGGGCAACAAGGCAGATTTTTCCCAGTTCAAGGTGATGCCCAACTGTTGACAAAGGTTGATAGTAGCGTCTCTGGTCTGAAGTAGTAGATGCCTGGTGGTGGCAGTAAGGAGCCAGTCATCCAGATATGGAAACACTTGGAATCCCTGACGTCTCAAGTGAGCAGTCACTACTGCCATGCATTTGGTAAACACCCTGGGGGCTGTGGTGAGACCAAAGAGTAGGGCTCGAAACTTGAAAGAGACTGACTCCTAATCCGGAAGCGTAGGTGACTTCTGAATGCCCTGTCCATCTTTATGTGGTAGTAAGCATCCTTGACGTCGATGGAGCACATCCACACTTCTTTTCCCAACAGTGGAAGAATAGACTGCAACGTGACCATTCGGAACTTGAACTTTTGCACATGGGGTGTTCAATCGGCTGAGATCCAAAATGGGTCTCAGGTCCCCTGTCCTTTTCAGCACCAAAAAGAATCTGGAGTAAGTCCCTAATCTGATCTGGTCTGAGGGAACATGTTGGATGGCTAATTTTTCTAGCAGCTTTGAAACTTCTGAAGCTGCGGAATCCCTTTGACTGGGTGGATCATTCAGGATTTTCTTGATTGGAGGGGGGGGGTTGACGAGAAGGGAATGTTATATCCTCCGGAAATTATTCGTAGAACCCATTGGTCCTGGGTGATATCTTGCCAGGCCTCCGGGTATAATGAGATTCGACCCCCAACTGGCTCCAGAAACGCAGTCGGGCCTCCCATCAGGAGCGGCGGTAATGAGAACCACGAAAGGAATCGCGGTCTCCCGAGTTGCGAGGGCCTCCTCTGCCCGTAGGGTGGCATCTACCTGAATAACCACCCCCTCCCCTGCCTCTGGAGGGGGGCTCACCTTGTGCACCGGGAAAAAAACCTCTGTGATTTCTTGAACCACATCTTTCCACCCCCTCTGGGCCTTGGGAGCATCGGTGAATAAAGACTTGAAGGCCTCCATGAAATGACAAAGGCTCATCCAGGCCTGCCTCCTAAGAACGATTCCTGAACTTGCTGCCCTACTCGCTCACTCAGCTGCGTGGGAGATCAGCCTTCATGGAGGAGTTTGCAATAGAATTGAGGGTAGACATCTGAGCGTTGACCTTCTGAGCCACCGCCTCAGAAACGTTACCCGTTAGAGTATCTCCAAGCTCCTTTAGGAGATCTCTCTGGAGCCATGTAAAGTGTGATAAGTAATTCAGTGACTGCAAAGTAAAGGCCGCTGAAGAAAACGTACGCTTCCCGTACCGGTCCATAGTCCTAGACTCCTTGTTAGTGGGATGGACAGTGGAAGAAGTCTCAGCTAATTCCTTCTGGGTGGCCGCTGCCACCACCATGGCATCCACAGGGACTCCCTTGGATAGAAATTCCTTATCAGGAAGGGCAGACAAAAATTTATTGCGTCTCCTGGGAACTGGTTCCAAAGAGTCAGGGGTTTCCCACACCCTTCGACAAACCAGATCCAGAAGCTCGTCGAAGAGTGGAAACACCCAGGAGGTGGAGGGCTGAGCACCAAAGGCCTTCAGGAAAACAGACTCCTCTTCAAAATGGGCTTTGGAAGGCCAGTCACCTCTTTGCTTCAAAATCTCTAGGATGTCAGAGAAAGAAACATCCTCAGAGGATAACTTAGGGGACCCCTCCGAATCCTCGAGGTCGGTGTCTGACGTGAGAGACTCATCCTGGGAATCTATGTGCTTCCTCTTGCACATTTTATTTCTGGGTGGCTCCTCAGGCAAAAACTCTGAGGGGCCCTCAGAAATATGGGGACCACTCATGGGGGTACCCTGAGGCCTTGGGGCTCCGCTGTCCAGAGATAGATGGTGATCAGAAACCTGCACCGGTGCTGTAGGGGACAGAGTGACTGAACCATATGATGCTGCTGACGACCTGGCCAGCACACTCCGCATGGTCTCGAAAGCTGGTCCTCCCAGATCCGAAGATCGACCAGCCTCCGAAGCCAAGACAGGAGTCAGACTTCCCCGCGCTGAAGCACCGAGAGGGAGACTAAGAGCAGAGAGGTGTCCCGAAGTCCCTCCCTCAGGTCCGACCAATAAATCCTGAGTCCTGAACCTCGTGGACGGTGCCGACGGGGTCAGAGCGGACGTCGGAACCATTAAGCCAGGAGGGGCTGTCGGAACTGACCTAGGGACATCACACGGAGCCGAGAACTCTGGCTCCGAAAGCTGAGATGCGCTCGGAGGAGGAAGTATCGATGTAGGTTGAGGGACCGGCTCCAGAGCAGACTGCATCGGAACCGAAAACAATTTTGCCAGTACCAGTGACTGAAGAAGTCTCTGCACCACTCTATTGACGTCCACATCCGATAAGGTCCTGGAGGATTTGGAGGATAGGGAAGGAGATCGAGACCTCCTCTCTCAAGGAGACCTGCGAGGAGGAGACACCGGCCTGATGCTAGGCAACCGGCTCCGAACAGGCTCCAAGAAAATGGAGCCGAAGCCGGTTCCATTACCACTGACACTTCCTGTGGCCCTGAGGACAATGGAGCCGAGGATGTCACTGAATATTTTGCTATTTTCTCGGGCGGCTCCGAGGATACTGATGGAGCCGGGGATCGCTTTTTGGCCTTGGAAGATTTAGCTTTTGCTGGAGAAGCATTAAAGCTGGAAGCACTCTCCAAACCCTCCTCGAAGGAGGGTTTCAGAAGTCCCTTCAAAATCAATTTGTTCTTCCTTTCCTGAAGAAAACACGGGCTAAAGGCACGACAAAAACTACACGATTCCTGAAGGTGAATCACTCCCAGACAGTACACACAAACAGAGTGTCCATCAGTGATGAACATCTTATAACTGCACTTGGAGCACTTCTTAAAGCCCAAGGGCTTATGCTCCTTAGTATCTTTAGACATAGTTACCGCAAACACCAAGTAACCAACTCAAAACTAGACCAACAGTCAAAAAGTACAGTTTTGTACCTACCATAAATGTAGATGTTCGAGGATCCCCATTGCTGCAGTCCTTACTATTGGGTATAGTCCGCATCCAGTCGGCCCGAATACCAGAGTATAAGGCTGACGTCGGTCAGGGCGCATTAGACTGACGTCAGTACGTCAGAGTACTAATGCGCATGACCGACGTCATATCCTCAGTCTTTTCTTGCCCCAGATGTCAGAAGACCCTAAAAGACAAGGCCCAAAATACCTGCACCAAAATATGTACAATATATACAAGAATATATATATAAAATATAAGCATGTAACCTCACCTACACAACCACCCCTAAACACAGAGGGAAGGAGGGAGGGTAAATTGGACTGCAGCAATGGGGATCCTCGAACATCTACATTTATGGTAGGTACAAAACTGTACTATGTTCTTCTTCCCCATTGCTGCAGTCCTTACTATTGGGTAGAATCCCAAAGCAGAGGTAAGGGAGGCTGGCAAATCATAAAGAAGCAGGAGCTGACAACATGCCTTGCAAAACAGCTGTGGCAAAACCAGCCCTAGACTTAGAGTAGATAGGAAGGTGATAATGCTTAGAGAAAGTATGCACTGAACTCCAAGTAGCTGCTTCCAAAATATCCTTAGTTGCCACCCCTTAGAAATGCTGTTGAAGTGGCAGTAGCCCTAGTGGAATGAGGCCTAATCCCAGCTGGAATCTCCTTGCCATGATGGGAATAACAAAATGCAATGCAAAAGCCAATCCACCTAGAAATAGTTTGTTTTGACACAGGCTTGCCCTGTGAACTCAAAGCAAAAGAAACAAACAACTGCTGAGACTGCCTGAAATCCTTAGTCCTGCTTAAATAATAACGAATTGCCTGTGTACATCTAAAGTGTGCAAAATCTTTTCCCCTTTATTTTGGGGGTCTGCATAAAACGTAGGCAAATGAATAGTTTGGTTTAAAGCCACACTAGAAACCACCTTAGGCATAAAGGAAGGATTAGTGCGTAATGATACCCTATCCTTATGGAAAATCAAAATGTCTCTACTGCCATAAGGGCCTGCAACTCAGACACCCTTCTTGCAGAAGTAATAGCCAACAGAAAAGCAGTCTTCCATGACAAGTATTTCAATTCAGCAGTAGCCGCAGGCTCAAAAGGTTGTAGAGTAAGTTTTTCCAACACAAAATTGAGATCCCACGCAGGAGTAGGAGCTCTCGGGGGTCTTATATTCTTTGCCCTCTAAGAAACTGCTTGAACAAAGGATGAAAACAATGGTGGGTCACAATCATAGTGAGCTGAAATTGCTGCAGCATGAATCTTAATGGAAGAGAAGGACAAACCTTTGTCCAATAACTCAGTAAGATATTGAAGAGCCACACTCAAATTAGGCTCAGAAACCTGCAAATTCTTTGCTGTACTCCAAAATAAAAATCTCTTCCATTTTTCTGCGTACACTTTCCTTGTACTAGGTCTTCTAGCTTCCATAATCACATTTAAAACTTGTTGAGGAAGTTGAAACCTGCTGTGTTTCAACACAGAATATGCCAGGCTGTTAGATGAAGAGAGTGAAGCTTGACATTGAGCAGATGACCATCCTTCTGAGATAACAGATGAGGAATCAGAGGTAAAGGCCATGGAGGCTTCCTTACCAGACTCCGTAGTAGTGGGTACCAGTGTTGCCGAGGCCAATCTGGAGCTATCAAAATCATCCTTGGCCTGTCTTGTCTGACCTTTAATAGTACCTTTGGAAGAAGAGGCAGAGGAGGAAAGGCATACACATGAAGGTTTTTCCAACTGAAAGACAGAGCATCCACTTTCCAAGCTGTGTGATGAAACCCCTTTGTGCAATACTGTGGCAGCTGGTGGTTTAGTGGAGAAGCGAACAGATCTATGTCTGGAGTTCCCATGACACTGTCAATTTTTGAAATACATGAAGATCCAGTTTCCACTGTGGGGATCCATGATTTGTCTGCTTAACACATCTGCTAAGGAGTTCTGTGCTCCGGGCAGAAACCTTGCCTGAAGAGTTAGTTGCAAGCTTCGCGCAGCCTCCCATAAAATCATTGCTTGGCTGCATAGAGGATAAGAATGTGTTCCCCTTGCTTGTTGATGTACCACATGACAGTTGTGTTGTCTGTTAGAATCAACACCTGCCCTGGAAGAAGTAACTCCTTGAAAGCCATTAATGCAAACTGGACTGCTAACATCTCCTTCATGTTGATGTGTAGATGCTGTAGTCTGGCAGGCCACTTGTCTTGTATCCACTTTCCATTTAGATGAGCTCCCCAAGCAATGTCCGAGGCATCTGTCGTTAAAATCTGACTCGCCTCTGGCCGGGTCACAGAGAGTCCCTTGTTTAGGTGACATTCCTGAGCCCACCACAAAAATTCTTTCTGAAGGCAAGGTATTATTTGAATGACAGTGTCCAAATCCTGGCAGTGCTGTGTCCATACATTTTGAGATACCATTGTAGCTTCCTCATATGCAGTTTGGCATTGGGAAGCACCAGAATACAAGATGCCATGAACCCTAATGCTTGAAGGACTGTCCTTGCAGTCAGCACGGACTGATGAGATAGTTGATGGAAGTAAAGTGATAGACTCTTTTGTTTGTCCGGGGTTAAAAAGGCCATCTGGGCTGCTGTATTCAGTCTCACACCCAGAAAGCACATGTCTTGAGAGGGTACTAGACTGGACTTTATTTCGTTCACAGAATACCCTAGGCATCTTAGCACTGCTATAACATATTCCAGATGCTGTAGAAGGTCTTCCTTTTCTTGAGCCAGAATCAGGCAGTCGTCCAAGTAAGGATAGATTTGAATTCCTTGAAGCCTGAAGTAAGCTATCACTGGAGCCAGAACCTTTGTGAATACTCTGGCAGTAGATAAGCCAAAGGGCAATGCAGAGAACTGATAATGAGAATTTCCAGCTCGAAACCGCAGATACTTCCTGCAACTTAGCCTTATAGGCACATGAAGGTAAGCTTCCTTGAGATCTAAAGTTACCATCCAGTGATCTTTGCCAGGCAGAGGTAAAAGCTGTTGTAACGTCAACATCTTGAACTTGGGAATGTCCAGAAAAGTGTTGAGGAGAGATAAATCCAAAATTGGTCTCCACGTGTTCCCCTTCTTTGGTACTAGGAACAGGCGAGAATAAAATCCTAGGCCCCTTTCTGATACAGGGACTGGCTGAATGGCCCCCATCTGGAGTAACTGAGAAACTTGCTTGTGAGCCTCTTTTCTTTGTGGAGGAGGAACGTCCGGCATGCCTTTGAAAGGGGCATTGTATGGAAATAAAATCTGTAACCGTGGTGAATGATATCCAACACCCATTTGTCTAGAGTAATTAAATCCCAATTTTCTTTGAAAAGAGACAGTCTTCCTCCCAAAGGAGCTGCCAGGCGAGAATCTACTGGCAGCTGAAAAGACAGGTCATTGGGTCTGTTTACGAAAGGACTGACCCCTGCCCTCACCAGAAGTCTGAGCAGGTGAACTCCTGTTCTAGGCCTAAAAGAACCCGGAGCCCTGCCCGTACCACGTCTAGACCTACCCCTAGACTGGGAATCATAAGCAGGATATGTCCACCCCTTAGCAGGCCAATTTCTACTAAACTTGGTGGCTGCACCTGCAAAAATCTTTAACAGTTTGCATAGACTTAGCTTTGTCCTCCATTTTCTTTAAAACTGCTTCCACAGGCGATCCAAACAACACATCAGACTGTAAAGGAGCATCCAAAATCCTTGACTTAACATGCTCAGCTAAATTCTGATCCTTCAACCAGGCATGCCTGCGAAGAACAGAACTAGTAGCAGCCACCCTCGAGGAGGCCTGTACAGCATCAAAACCACATTGCAAAGAATGCTTACCCACTTGTTCAGACACATGAACCAAATCCAGCAACTCTTTACACTCAATACCTTCCGCCAAAGCATCCACCTTAGATTTTAATTGTGAAAGGAGATAATTCTGATATTTTAGCATGTGAAACTGACAATTCAACGCTCTCATGGCTAGAGTGGAAGAAGTATACACTTTCTTTCCCCACCTATCCAAAGCCCTTGCCTCTTTTATCAGTGGGAACAGGATTTTTAACCACAGAAGCTTTAACACCTTTAGGCCCTTGAGAAATAGTTTCTGGGTCCGCCCTAGGACTCTTAAACAAATACTTATGAGCTTCGGGCACCCTATAATACCTATCAGGCTTAACAGCAGCAGGAGGCAAAGAGTCAGGGTTTAGGAAGCCTCTGCAAAACATCTTCCACCACATTCAACACAGGAGGAATAGCTAAGGGCCTATGCTGGGGTAAAACAAGAATTCCCTAAGCCTTTTCCTGGAATCAGAGTAATCCTGGCCTTCCCATTTAAAGTGCTCCCTCATGGAATGCAGAGTCTCTGAAAATGAGAAATCCTCAGGAGGAGAAGCTGTAGGAGTGGAATCATCCACATCAGAATCAGAATAAGTAGGATACTCCTGCAAGTCTTCCGCAGAAGACTCTGAAGCCTCTGAACACTGTTCAAAACTATCAAACTCGGTTCCACCCTAGGCCTCTTATCAGGCGGGGCATAGAACCTCTAATCATAGTAATCAAATCTTCTGCCATTTTAAGCATATGTTTCTTAGGTACAGAACCCGAAATGCTAGGAGAAGCCCCCACTGAAGCTGAACTAGGCCTACCTCTCAAAGAAGTTTTGGCAACAGAAGGAGAGGCTCTAACTACCTTGGGAAGAGAGGGAAGAACAGTTACCTGAGAAGCCCCTCAGCCTGGCCTACCTCCTGAGAAGGCACATCCTGTAACAGTAAAGTTTCTGCCTGAGACTCCATGGAAACTCGTGGCAAAACCTCTGGCTCCACTGAGCCTTCTAAAGAACCGACGTCCGGGACTGCCGGTTCATCAACCCTAGGCTTCGCTGTTTTGTCCTTGCGCTTCTTGGACGAAGCGGGCGGAGCACCCGGCGGCATTTTATAATTGCAACGCTTCCCAAACACTAACCTGGCACAGTCTAACCTCCTCTTAATAGTGCGTTTGTTAAACCTAGCACAAGAGCGGCAACCAACAACGTCGTGCTCAGGCCCTAAACAAGGTATACACAAGGTATGGTAATCCCTATGAGGTATCTGTTTCCCACAAGAAATACAGTTATTCACTTTTTCTGACATCCGGTTAAATACTGAGGCAAGAAAGAACCAAAATGTTCCCCAACGGGGTACTTAGCCAACTCTGTTTCGGTCTGAAACTCCGGTTTGAAATATTTCAGAACGCCAACCTGCACTCGCAAAACTGCTTCTGCATCGGACCATGCGGCAAAAAAGACTGAGGATATGACGTTGGTCATGCGCATTAGTACTCTGACGTACTGACGTCAGTCTAATGCGCCCTGACCGACGTCAGCCTTATACTCTGGTATTCGGGCCGACTGGATGCGGACTATACCCAATAGTAAGGACTGCAGCAATGGGGAACGAAGAACATCAGCCCCAAGCGCGGGAACAAGACAAACAAACAGTACACCACAAAGACCTCTAACTAAAATGGTCCTTAAACACAAGAACAAGGGGGAGGACTAATTCCTCTAATTTAAACGGTTTTAGCCCAAGGGAAAAAGTTAGCACACAAGAAAAGCAAGGGGACACACTACGTCCACTAACTGAAATGGGCCTATACCATTGGAAACCGCTAGTGGGTTACCACAAGAACCCGCTATAAGAGAAAAACGCAACCTTTCCACAATACAGTCAAGAACACACAAATAGCTATGAAAATAGCTTTTTTTGCAAAAAACTTATCTGTTATAAAGAAGAAAAGGTACTTAGCCACAGCCAAGAGCGAGACCACGTCCGAGCTACACGAGCGGCAAACGAGATTTGGGGATAGAGAGCAGTGCAGCATGGGATACCATCTTAGCCCAGCCAATAGAAAGACTTTGAGCTAAAAGTATGGCCGAGTCGGAGACAACCCACAGGTAAGAATGTAGGCGAGATTGGACTACATAACATCATCAGTTCAGTGAAGGCTAGTTAATCTCACTTCAAGTTCACTGATGGGCAACGTAACATGCAATAATGTCTGACAATCACAAGGTTTGTTATATGGGGTGGGGGTTAAAGTTCTGGGAGAAATGCCCATTCAGTTCTCTACAATAAATCAAACGGGTTTTAATGAAATGGACTGCCATTAAGTGATCCATAGACATGAAAATGTTTTCAAAGCATAGTGAACTGCCAACCAGATGCAGCAGCAACAGAGAACAAAATGCTTCCTAACTCCACTTTGCAGATCTCTACAAGTGGATACATTTTTTCAGATCTCTCAACACATGAAAACAGCATCTTCCACTGTAGTTCATTTATTAAACTTTAATGGGCAGTCAATAAAACTGCAACAGACATAAAAGTAGATATTTTAAATGATAAAAGTCTTGTCTTTTTTTATATAAAAACTTTCATAGGTTGCAAAAGTAGCTAAAATACACAAACATGAATATGCAATTGTAGGACTTTCTTGCCTTATCTCAAAATCGTTTAAACACATCATCACTAGAATTATATATAAATTTGCATATTTTACAGATGTTACATTTAAATGCATCTTTTAAACCACAAAGGTCTGGTTTGTTGTTCTGAGATAAATTTTCAAATAGACTTTTCATTCTTTTATTTAAAAAATAAAATTGGATTAATACCAACTATTCATAGGTTCATAGGTGTGTACTAGGCTAATGGCCCTGGAGCCTTTGCATGCCTAGCCCACAGGAGCACCCTGGCATCGTGCCACCTGACAGTTTCCAGTGCCTCTGTCGAGTAGAGCCAGTGGAGTGATCCCCGGGGTTAATTTTCTATTTCCCATACATTCATCAAGATTTCTCTTGAACAAGGGCTAGTGAGGTGCTATGTTTGACATGTATGGGAAGGATATTCCATAGCATGGGCAGTCTCTGGGTTATGAACTTGTCCCTCCAGTATGTTCTGTTGATTGTGGTAATGAGGTTGAAGTCTCTGGAGCGTGTAGTGCGGAGGGATTGGGATTTCTTTAGATGCAGCATTTCTAACAGAGCTAGGTCAGACATGGATTTATAAGTCAAGCAGAGATCACCTCTCAGCAGTTGATATGAGACGGAGAATAGTTGGATTTTTTTTTTTTGAGTCTGTCCATATAGGACAAGTGTTTAAGACGTAGGATCCTCTTTGTGACGTACTTTTGGGGCCTCTCCAGTTGTTGCAGGTGTCTAGTGAGGTACATGCCAAATGGAGCACTGTACTTGATGACTGGCCTAGTGAGGGAAGGGTAGGAGGAGACAATGACCTCTTTCTTCCTGGATGCAAAACCCTTAGTAATGAGATGCGTCACACAGAAGGACTTTCTGACAACAGTGGCAGTGTGGTGGTCAAAAGAGAAATTGCTGTTAACCTCTGTTCCCGGATCTCTTATAACGTCTTCTGTGTTCAGTCGATTACCATTGATGTGGTAGTTCATGGGAACTGGGTTTTTCCCAAAGGGGATGAAGACACATTGTTTGGCATTGAGCTTAAGGTCGTGGTTCTGACACCAGTCATCGGTCTCAGTGAGGCATTTCTGTAGGATGTCAACATCACTTGAGGACTTAATACTGGCTCCAGACTTACAATTGTCTGAGAACCTTGTTAGCCAGAGTCCCTTCATGTTGGACTGAACTTCTGAGAAGTAGATACCAAACAGGAAAGGACCCAGGATCGAACCCTGAAGCACTCCACTCGTGACTGGCTGGCAGTCTGACTTGGAGTCAGCTACTTTCACACTTTAGGTTCTATCTGTGAGCCAGTTTGTAACCCACCTACTGATATAGGAGTTGATGCCCATCTTAGTGAGTTTTTCAATGGCTCCTGAATGGGGAATGGTATCAAAGGTCTTGGCCAGATCAAGGTAGGCTGTATGAACCACACTGCTTTCATCCACAGCTCTGGTGACTGACTCAAAGAAGTTGAGCAGGCATGATCTACCTTTCACAAAACCAAACTGTGTGGTATCCAGAGTTTGGATATTCCCTATATCCTTGTTTATTAGGTCCATGATGATGCATTCCATAGCTTTGCATATCAAACTTGTCAGGCTAATGGGGTGATAGTTCCCAGGGTCTGTAGTCGCTCCTCCTTTGTGGAGAGGGATGACTATAGCAGTGCGTCATTCGGTAGGGACAAAGCCTGAGGTGAGGGTATGATTAAACAGGGCACACAGGTGAGGTGCCAGTTCACTCTGTAGTTCATGTAGAACACAGCCAGGGATATTATCAGGTCCCATAGAAGCTGTATTCTTGGCCTTGAACAGTGCTATTTTAACCTGTGCACTAGTAATACTGGGTGGCTGGCAATCTACTGATATTGTGATTGGTCCTTTGGGAGGGAGAGAGGAGAAAAGTTGGCACTAAATCTATCGGCTACTATAACTGGCAATATCTGTTGGCTTGGTATAGGAGGTACCATTGTGCAGTAGCTCAGAGCAAATCTGGGTATTGCCGTGGAGGTACATAACTATAGAAGGCCTTGTGGATGTCTTTACCATCTGCTGCAATTCTGTTTTCATAGCTAGCTTTAGAGGATTTGATGAGAGAGCTCAACTTTTTGTTGAGGCTCATAAGGGAGTTTTTCCAGCCTTGGGACTTCACCTTATTCCGCATCAGTTTCCTCTTTCTGTTTTAGAGTTTGTTTATGGCAGAGGACTACCAGATTGGCTTCCTTTTTTTTGGAGGAGAGCATCTTGGTTCTATTGGGTATGGCGAGATCCATGCATTTGTGTCAACATTCGTACAGGGCATTGGTGTATGATTCTGCGGTCATGCAACTATTCCCCATTTGCATGGGTGCCGTGAAGTTACCACCTCTGTTCTTAGAAGCCCAAAGTTAGCTTTGGAGATGTTTTTCATGGTGGTTACCTTTGCGGGGAAGGAGGGATGTGGATTTCCAAGGCGATTACTTTGTGGTCGGATCTAACCAGGGAGGAGATGACTACTGGTGTAGAGCAACAATCACCCAGGTTAGTAATGAGCAGGTCAAAGATGTTGCTACCTCTAGTGGGGGTAAGAATGAGCTGGTCCAGGGCATTGGAATTAATGAATTCCAGGAAACGTTGGGCAAATGTATTGGTACATAAGTAGTTTTCCCAGTTAATGGAGGGTTAGTTGAAGTTGCCCAGTATGAGTGTGTTAGGTTGGACCCTAATATTCTCCAGGGTGCTTAGGAACGTGGAGTGAGCGTCTCGGGACATGGTTGGGGACCTATAACAGGCTACAACCCGAATCACTGTCTTACCCAATGTTAGCTGCACCTGAAGTATCTCTGATTCATTATGCTGGGCTACCAGTCAGGAAGTGTGCGAGAATCCTTTAAGAATATGGAAACACCACCACCTTTAGAGCTTCGGTCCAAGTTCTGTGGCCGAAAGGTGTGGAATGAGTTATAGCCTGGTAGTGCAGGGGTGTTTTTTGCTGCCTTGAACCAGATCTCTATTACAGCACAAATGTCGATGTTCTTCATTTTAAGGAGTGCTTTGAGCAAGTGCATTTTGAGATTTAGAATTCTAGCGTTGAGCAGCATGACCCTCGGATTGCATTTGTTTGCAGCTGTTATGGTGGTAATTTGGTCTTTGGAACATCGCCTAAAAAGGTACTACAGGGGTGGGAAGAGTCTTGGCCAGTATCCCAGTATCCGGAAGCCCAGGGGAAACAGATGCAGGACATCTCTGGCAAAGCATCGAGGTCTGTCAATCATGTCATACCAGGCAAACAGATACTGAATCCCCTTAGAATGACACCAGAAACTTGGCCAATTGTTGAAATCAATCATTTTATGCTTGTATTGTGGTATCATTCTGGGTGATGGTAGGATGCTGCTCAGGGCTAGTGTCATATCCCCTGGACTACATAATCCAAGAGCTCCTCCATGTCTCTTTTCATGTAGTCCAGGGAGATATGTCTCAGGTCATTCACACCCACATGTACAATGACAGAGTCATATTTGTACCTGTTGTTGAGGGACCCGAGTGCGTGCATTATACGGCAGATCCTGGCACCTGGCAGGCAGGTGACTGTTACTTTCTCCTTATTTAACCTAGTGAGTGGGACATCAATGTGCCTCATTATCGAGTCACCTATGACTAGTGTTCTTGGCATGTTGTTTTGCCTTAGGGGCTTTGGTTGAGTGGCACACTGTTTAGGAGAATTATGTGTCTTGTGATTAGAGCTGTGTTGTGGTGGTCGAGTCCGTTTCTGTCTTGGAGGTCTCTCCTGTTTTGGTAGATTTTTATTGACAGCCTCCGCAAAGGTGTGTATGTGGTTTGTGTTTTTATGTGAAGGCAGTGCTGGTGTGCGTTCTGGTGGGCTATGTGTTCCGTGTGGTGTGGTGCAAGCGTTGATCTTCTCCTCTTGACCAGCTATTCCGGTCTTGGCTGGAGCGTGTGTGGCTTCCAATTTGGATATACAAGTGCATCTCTTGCAAGTCTGAGTGTTGGGAGGTAAGAGGAGAGAGTTGTCAGTGTACATGAGGCAGTTACTGCATTGCCACAGGATGCCCAAGTTCACCAGGTTAAGAGGAGAACGCACAGGGAATTGACCTTTAGACATGGCTGGAGGGGTAGGAATTAATAATAAGTACTGGAGCTGTTTCCTTATAGAACATTTAGCGCTGTTAGCACTTTTGTGTGCTACAATAATTGCTTTAAGATGTCTGGTATGGCAAAGTGCTAGACTAATAAGCTAGTAAAAGTGCAGGCAAGGAGAGAACTAGCAGATATGTCTACATTTTAATTTCTCTGTATAATTTTCCAGTTGTTAGAAATTATATTTTTTAATACACGTGCATCCTTATTTACTGGAAATTAAAATTAAACCCCATACAAATTTCTTACAATTTTGGTTTAAAACCATAACTGTTTCATCTACCTCACTTATTTTAATATATATATATATATATATATATATATATATATATTTCATTAGTTTTATTACTATACATTTTTATCAAAAATATTTTTAAATGACTTTCAGTTCTAAATCTGTCATATCACTGATAATTCTACTGAGTCTAACAAGCTGTCCTCTAACAATATTTATTTTGAAAAAAAAATGTACAATGACAAGTGAAATCCATATGGATGTTAGTAAATATGTTCTTTCTAATAATACTTGAATGAAAGATTTATGAAATTTGTCCAAGGTAGAATTAGTGAATGAATTCTTATACTAATTATTAAATGTACTGAACATAATTTTTTACAATATTTTGTTGACTACTGAAGATGAGGTAAATTCATAAGTGAAGCCATTAGTGTACGACTCAGAAGCAAAACTCATGAAATATAAAACATTACAGGATCCCAATTTTTATTTAGAATATCATATACAGTTAAAGATATTTCCCTTTGGACTAAACACAGATTTCCCAATGAAATCTCACATTAAGATTTATTCAGATTTCATTTAACTGTTTATTGCCATAGGTGTAAAAATGTTGAACCATTGAATTGCATACAATTTGCAAAAACTGGTTATTTTTCAACAACAAATCACCACATTGGACACTACTGTTCGAACT
This sequence comes from Protopterus annectens, assembly GCF_019279795.1. NCBI lineage: Eukaryota > Metazoa > Chordata > Ceratodontiformes > Protopteridae > Protopterus > Protopterus annectens. The sequence continues at coordinate 487,721,524 of NC_056738.1, read as the reverse complement.
CGTCCAACTTTTTTTTCATTAAGAGCATTTACAATGGCATTAGTATTACACTACAAAGACATGTAGCCACTATTAAACACAAAAAACTGAAAATAAAAATAGTAGGGATATCTACGAATATTCCAACAATACAGCATATCCACTACCAATTTTAAAGCAAAGTAAAGCTAGTCCAAATCATAACAATGGACAACAGATCCAAGCACCACTGGATAGCAGTGGAGCTGAAAATAACTCTACAATTTTTTTTTCGGAAAGGGACTTTACATCACTTTCATGATGTTCCAATCAACTAGTGAATACTAATGATGGCAACAACAAATTATACAGTAGAACAATGTTACTGGAGATATTTTTGATTTTTATTCTGACACTAATACCCCTTTTTCAATTAGCAAACAGACAAACTGTAGCCTACACAATCATCTGACCAAGGGAAAAAGCAAAAATAGGGGTGATAGCAGGGACAAGGGTCAGAAAAAAACAGATAAATGCCTGTCCTAATTTGAATACGAGTTTGTATACTTTCTGAGAGAAGTGAAAAAGATTTTAAATCATTACTTCAAAACAAATTAAAAAAAAAATGGATGGTTTAATCTTTCAAAAGCAGAAAGATGAGCTTTATTTTCTATAAAAAGGAACACTAATCAGAATTATGAAGGCTGACAAGGGTAGTGGGATAATTGTACTGGATACACATATGCATGATGAAATGAGATTATTATTGGGAGTTTAAAACTGTTACTAAATAGTTGGACAAAAATTATATACAAATGTAAATTTACAGATAAATGTTTGATAATGTCAAGGTATTATAAATCTGGATTTATATCAATTTTTTAAGCCAGATTTACATGAATTTCTGAAGACTAAATGGCCTACAACTGGAACTATTATGATATTCCAAAAACATAAAAAATATCTGTCCTCGGTTTAAGCCAAATGCTGCTGCTCATCATCGAAAAACTGTATCTAGTTCTATGGAACATGGGGTTCTTACTCCTACTGTACAAGATTCTGAATTTTATCTTAAGAATTCATGGATTTTCTTGGACTTCATAAAAGAATTATGAATTTAACAATGTTTACTGTGGTGGTGGTGCTGCGGTAGCGTTGTCGCCTCACAGTAAGATGTTGTCCTGTTCGGTTCTCTGCCCACCTTGCTGCAGGCAAGGAATGATAGGAATCATTGTTTCCAGGCTGTGACAGTGTTGACTCCATAAACTTTTTAGGTACCATTGAAGTTTCCTCATATGCAGTCTTGCATATGGAACTAGCAGAATGCAGGAAGCCATGAACCCCAAGCCTGCAGAATTTGTCTTGCAGATAGCTGGGTTTTTGTGGCCACTTGTTTAAAGTAAGTCATCAATTGAATTTGCTTTTCTGGCGTGAGGTAAGTCATCTGGGCAGTTGTATTCAAGCTTGCACCCAGGAATGTCATTATTTGAGAGGGTACCAGTTGTGATTTCTTTTCATTTACGGTGTACCCTAATCTAGATAGAAGCCTTTTTACAAACGCCAGATGCTGTAGAAGCGTGTCTTTGTTTTCTGCCTGAATTAGACAATCGTCCAGATAAGGATAAATTTGAAAGTTTCTTTGTCTGCAAAATGCAATTACTGGTGACAGGCACTTTGTGAAGACCATGGGTGCAGCAGATATGCCAAAGGGCAGTGCAGAGAACAGGTAATGCAAATAGCCTGCTTTGACGTGGAGGTATCTTCTGCAAGATTCCCTGATTGGGATATGCAGGTAAGCCTCTCTTAAGTCTAGAGTTACCGACCAGGCATCCTTGCCTAGCATAGACAGTAACTGTTGTAGAGTCAGCATCTTGAATTTTGGAATGTCCAGAAATGTATTTAGAATGGATAAGTCCAGAATTGGATGCCATGATTTGTCTTTTCTAGGTACCAGGAAAAGTCTTGAATAAAATCCTTGTTCCTTTTCCTTTTCTGGTACTGGTTACATAGCCCCCATATTCATGAGGGACATAACTTGTTTCTTGGCCTCTACCCACTGATTTGGTGGCAGATCTGGCCATCCGTTTGGGATTGGCAACATGTGGAAATGAAATCTGTATCCCTGGGATACTATATTTAAAACCCACTTGTCCTGGGTAATTAGATGCCAATTTTGTGCATGAAGTGCCAGTTTCCCCCCCAAAGGGGCTGCCAAAAGATAAGTGCTTGGTGATGGCAGAGGAAAGTCATTGAGACTGTTTATCGTAGGGAGGCGCCTCGCTACTTCCAGATTTGGAGGTGGAGGCACCCCATTGTTTTGTTCTGCAAGTCCCTTGTGACTGAAACCTGGAGCCCTTGTAGTGTCTGGGTTTGACCTGAGTGGCTCTGGTGGGTACTGGAAAGGACCAATTCTTAGTAGGCCAGTGCCTACTGAACCTGGGTGGCTGCACTTGTAGAAAATCTTTTACAGTTTGCATAGATTTAGCATCATCTTCCATCTTTTTCAAAACTTCTTCTGCCTTAAAACCAAATAGACTGTCCTGTTGTAAATTAGCATTCAACAATTTTGCTTTAACATGACCTGGCAGATTTTGCTCCTTGAGCCAAGCATGCCTTCTTATCACAGATCCAGTTACAGCGGCCCTGCAAGAGGCCTCCAAGGAATCAAAACCACATGGCAAAGTAAGTTTTCCAACTTGTTCAGCTGAATGCAATAAATCCTACAACTCTATTTTCCAAACAGTCAGAAATCAACATAATTTTCTGTTTAAGTAAGCCTATGACAGGCTGCTGATATTTAAGCATATGAAATTGTCAGTTTAAAGCCCTGATTGCCAAGGTTGCAGACGTGTAAACCTTCTTACCTCATCTATCCAGCGCCCGGGAGTCTCTATCTGAAGGGGTAGGATTTTTAGCAGTAGAAGCCTTAACACCCTTGGGACCCTGAGAAATGGTTTCAGGGTCAGCAGTACGGTGTTTAAAAAGGAATTTGTGGGAGTCAGGAACCTGTAATATCTGTCTGGCTTACTAGGAGCTGGAGGCAGGGAATCAGGAGCCATGCTGGATTCTGAGAAAACATCAACAATGTCTAGAACAGGGGGTATAGCCAAAGGCCTATGCTGAGGAAGAAGAAGGCAGTCTCTAAGCCTACTTAGATTTTGAGAAATCATGACTCTCCCAGTGAAAGTGTTCTCTTAAAGTATGCAAAGTTTCTCCAAAAGAAAAATCCTGAGGAGGAGAATCAGAAGGGATGGAATCTTCTGCATCAAAGTCCTCATAAGGTGGAATAGATCATTTCTGATCAGAAGAGGAATCAGAAGAAATAGAAACCTGATCCGAAGATTCATAGACATTGCCTTGCCTCTTAGCAGGAGGGGTATGGGAACCCCTGATCAATGTAATTAAATCCTCAGCCATTTTGATCACTTGTTTTCTAGGCATAGGGGCCTGTGCGCGTGGCCCATGTGTCAGTTTTTTAAACACAGAAGTTGGTTTTGGCTTAGGTTTTGAAGATGGTGTTGGTTTAATATACAAATCTTTAGGCCTGAAAACACCCTCAGAAGCCAGTGCCTGCTCAGCGGCTCCGGACCCATCTATGGTAGAGACATCTGCGGGTTCAATACTTAAAGTGTCTCGCGGCATACCGGACTCCGAATGGGTCTCAGTAGAGGCCTACGAATCAAAAGTAGTGGGTAACAGGGGCTACGAAAGCACTTCACTGAGTACCAGCGACTGGCTTACGAGAAGCTTCGTCGGTTTTGGACCTCGACAGTCTGTCTCTGTTTTTTTCTTTGCGTTTTTTGTGTATTCCGGTAGTCGGATTGCTAACAGACGACTTTTCTGAATAGTTAAATCTTGAGCCAAAATATTTAGATGCAAAAATATACTGACGCTTAATTGTGCATTGATTAAATTTAGCACAAAACCAACAGCAAGGCACGTTGTGGTCAAGGCCTAGGCAAGGAATACAGTAAAAATTAAAATCCTTAGGAGGTATTTGCTTCCCACAAGTAATACAATTATTAACTTTTACTGACATTGGTAAGGAGCAAGAAAGTTTCCCCAATGGGGTACTTAGCTTTAGGTTGAAGACTTCGGTTCTGAAACTCAATAACGAAAATTTCAAGCGTCGGCTGACTGGCACTTGCGAACTGCTTCTGCTTTGGGCACCGCGCGGCAAGAAAGACTGATGAAAATGGTGTCGGCTGCATGTTTTATACCCCTGACGACCTGACGTCATGGAAGAAGGGACAGCAACCGATGCAGAACCCAAGACTTTGTTAATCAGGCCGACTGAGGGCAACCTGCCAGCAGATTACCCAAACGTAATGACTGCAACAGTGAAACCCGAAGAACCTCAACCTGTTTCTTCAGGACCATCATTGGGCCAAACAAGATTCAATAGAAAAAGAGGGCAAAAATGGAGAGTCCTTACCCACCCTTGAATAACAGGATGAAAGGACAAGACATGTCTCCACCTACACCTGCATAATCAACATGTTCCCTTAGTGAATCTTAGTGGTAGCAACAGTATGACTGTAAGACCATGACAAAAGCCGGTAAGAAGCATGTCTGATAAGTACCAATTCAGACACAAAGATAGTGTATTGGCAAGGCTATGTACGACACCGACACCTCACAGCATTAAATGGAACAACTACGAGCAGTTAATGTCTAGTCTCTGCTTTTCTTGAGGAAGAGGAATACCTTCTTTAAAAGACTGGATTTTCTCTCCTCCTTCCCTAAGTTTGAGAGATTTCCTCCTACTCTTATTTTTCTCATTTTTTTTCTCCTGGTCTAGAATTAAAGGCATCATCCTTGGATTCAGGGGGAAATGGAAGCCTCCATTTGGGTTGAATACTCCCTATGTAAATTTTTAATATTAACTTATTTTTCCTACTGATGAGAAAATGTTTATCAAAAAAAACTTCAAATTGACCTGTAAATGTTTTCCAAAAAGACACATAATACAAAGCAAATATTTGTCCAGGGGCAGAATCTTGTGCCCCTAGGAATTACACAACTTAACATCAGAGAAATTGGTATCCACATTTTGCAGTATTGCAGATATGGAAACTGCAAAAAAAATAAAACTGAAAATAATAATAAAAAGGGTAAGAAAGAAAAATGAAGCAGCAAAGTGTCAGATTGCACAACATAAAACCAATATGGTTGTGCAATGTAATGCAATGACAGACAAAATGCTAACCAAGAAATATCAACCTTTTTTTAACTTGGGAAAGTGTTGGGTAAAATAAGGCATGGCAAACGATTGGGGCTTAAAGGAGGGAAAATCCACTTGACAGCAAAAAAGTACAGTTGTGTACCTACCATAAATGTAGATGTTCAAGTGTATTCACTGTTGCAGTCATTACAACTGGGTTATCCTGCTGGCAGGCTACCCGCAGTCAGCCTGAATTCCAAAGTCTAGGTCCGGCATCGGTTGCTGTCGCCTCTTCCCTGACGTCAGTGCGCCAGGGGTATAAAAGATGCAGCCGACACCACTTTCTTCAGTTTTTCTTGCCCCAGATGTCAGGTGCCCTAAAATGGTAGGCTAAATTATGCCAATAAGCATGCATGCACAAAAAACAACTTTTCCTTAATCTACAAGCAAATACACCACATAGGTTGTATAGAATAGAGAAGTACAGATAAGTCCCAGCAAAGGAAAAGGGGGATGGTGGGAGGGTAACCTGGACTGCAACAGTGAATATGCTCGAACATCTACATTTATGGTAGGTACACAACTGTACTATGTTCATTGTGTTTCACTGTTGCAGCCATTACAATTGGGTTGAATCCCAAAGCTAAGGTTGGGAGGCTGGTGCTAAGTAAGATTAGGAGAGGCTATCAGGCCCTGCAGAACTGCAGTGGCAAATCCTGCCCTGGATTTAGAGTAGAAAGGTAAATGATAGTGCTTTGGAAAAGTATGCAATGAACTCCAAGTTGCAGCCTCTAAAATGTCTTTGGTTGGTACTCCTCTGAGGAAGGCTGCTGAAGTGGCTGCTGCTCTGGTTGAATGTGGCCTAATGCCCTTAGGCACTGATTTGCCATGCTGTGAATAGCAGAAATGAATGCAGTGACCTATCCACTTTGAAATAGTCTGCTTTGAGATAGGCTTTCCTTGTGATCCTGCAGCATAAGCCACTAGAGTTGTTCAGTCTTTCTGAAAGCTTTGGTTCTGTCCAAGTAGAAGCGTAGATGCCTGTGAATGTCCAAAGAATGCATAATTCATTCACCCTTATTCTGTGGGTTTGGATAAAAGGTAAGCAAATGAATTGTTTGGTTAAGAGCCACACTGGACACTACCTTAGGCATAAATGTAGGGGTTTGTGCGTGGAGAAACCCTGTCAGGATGGAAAATGATAAAAGGTTCCACAGCCATGAGTGCCTGTAACTCTGAGACTCATCTATCAGAGGTTATTGCTAGAAGCAGAGCTGTATTCCAGGATAGGAATTTAATATCAGCTGCAGAGGCTGGTTCAAACGGAGGCAGTGTGAGTTTTTCCAAGACATAGTTGAGGTCCCATGCAGGTATTGGTGCTCTCTCCTTGGGGGTCTTATGTTTTTGTCCCCTCTGAGGTACTGCCTTAGTAATGGATGAGAAAAAAATAGGTGGTTCTGTATTGCAATGAGCTGAAATGGCAGAGGCATAGATTTTAATTGGTGAAAAAGAAAGTCCTTTATCAAGCATCTCAGTTAAGTATTGCAAAATCTGTGGAATATTTGGAGCAATCGTATCAAAACCTTGTGTCTGGTTCCAAGCATAGAATCTCTTCCATTTTTCTTCATAAGATTTTCTGGTGCTAGGCCTCCTGGCCTCCAAAATAACATCCATCACTGCTTTAGACAGAGGTGTGCCTTGACTGGCTACATTATCCGCCATGCTGCCAGGTTTAAGGTCCTGACTTGGCTGTGCAGTATTTGACTGTCTTGGTGGGTCAATAAGTGAGGAATTTGAGGTAAAGTCCAAGCTGGGCATTAACACAAGCTCTTTAGGATTGGGTATCAGTGCTGGTGGGGCCAGTCTGGGGTAATCAGTATCACTTTTGGTTTCTCTTGTCTGACTTTGAGGAGTACCTTGGTGAGGAGAGGCAGAGGAGGCAAGGCATATACTGTTAGGTCTTTCCAGAAGAAAGATAGAACATCCACTTTCCATGCTTGCTTGTGATAAGTCCTTGTGCAGAATTTCTGTAGTTGGTAGCTGTGAGGAGAGGCAAATAGGTCTATGTCCGGGCATCCCCAGTTCCTTGTTATCATGGTGAAGTCTTGTGTATCTACTTTCCACTCGTGGGGATCCATTAGGTTTCTGCTTAGTTCGTCTGCCAGAGTATTTGTCCTTCCTGGCGGGAATTGTGCTTGCAGATGTACTTGGTAAGTCAATGCTGTGTCCCACAAGTTCATGGCTAGCCTGCAGAGGGGGTAGGAATGTGTGCCTCCCTGCTTGTTTATGTACCACATAACTGTAGTATTGTCTGTCCTTATCAGTAGCTGTCCTGGATGAAGTAGATCCTTGAAGGCTGTCAGAGCATTCTGAACAGCTAGCATCTCCTTTTGATTGATATGTAGATGCATTTGACTTGTGAACCATGTGCCCTGAATACATCTTCCTGCCATATGGGCCCCCCAGGCATAATCTGATGCATCTGTTGTCAATGTCTGCCTGGCTGCGGGTAAGGTGAATGGCTGTCCCATGTTGTGGTGACAGGCTTTTGCCAACCATCGAAACTCTTGTTGCAGGCAGGGAATGAGGGTAATTATTGTTTTCAGACTGTGGCAATGTTGAGTCCAAACACTTTTTAGATACCACTGAAGTTTCCTCATATGCAGTCTTGCATATGGAATTAGCAGAATGCAGGATGCCACGAAACCTAAAGCCTGCAGAATTTTTCTTGCAGATAACTGGGTCTTTGTTGCCAACATTTTGAAGTAAGTATTCAGTTGTCTGTGTTTGTCTGGTGTGAGATGAGCCATCTGGGCAGTTGTATTTAAGCTTGCACCCTGGAATATTATCTCTTGAGAGGGTACGAGTTTTGATTTCTTTTCGTTTTCTGTGTACCCTAGACCTGTTAGCAATCTTTTTACAAATGCCAGATGCTGTAGTAGAATGCCCTTGTTCTCTGCTTGAATAAGGCAGTCGTCCAAGTAAGGATATATTTGTATTCCTCTTTGTCTGCAAAACGTAATCACTGGTGCCAGGCATTTTGTGAAGACCCTGGGTGCAGTAGATAAGCCAAAGGGCAGTGTAGATAATTGGTAATGCATTGAGCCAGCTATAAATCTGAGGTATCTTCTGCATTATTGTCTGATTGGGACATGCAGGTATGCCTCTTTTAGGTCTAAAGTCACAAGCCAAGCCCTAATGCCCAGCATGGGCAGAAGCTGTTGCAGAGTTAACATTTTGAATTTTGGTATATCCAGTAATGTGTTTAGGATAGACAAGTCCAGTATTGGTCTCCAGGCTTTGTCCTTTCTGGGCACCAAGAATAGCCTTGAGTAGAATCCTAGTCCCTGCTCTTGCTGTGGTACCAACTGAATAGCTCATGTCCACGAGGGATGAAACTTGTTTTTGTGCCTCTGCCATTGATTGCGTGGCAGATCTGGCATACCATTTGGCCTTGGCAGGGTGTGAAAGTGGAACCTGTAGCCTTGTGATACGATTTAGGATCCATTTGTCCTGGGTGATCATGTGCCAATTGTGTAAAAAAAGTGTGAGTTTTCCCCCCAAAGGGGCTGCCAGAAGATAAGTGCTTGGTGCTGGCAGGAGAAAGTCATTGAGACTATTTCCTGTATGGCTGTGATTTTTCCTCTCCGCTTTTGGAAGTGGAAGCACCCCATTGTTTAGGCCTGTATGAGTCTTGGGGCTGTGATCTGCCTCTGGGGCATCTGTATCTGTCTCTTTGTGGCCTGTCTGACACTGTAAAGGACCAATTCTTTGTAGGCCAGTTCCTGCTAAATCTGGGAAGCTGTACCTGCAAGAAATCCTTGACTGTTTGCATAGATTTAGCTTCAACACCTCTTCTGCTTTCACACCGAACAAAGTACCATGCTGTAATGGAGCATCTAATAATTTTGCTTTGACATGATCAGGCAGATTTTGTTCCTTTAACCAAGCATGCCTCCTAATGACAGAACCCGTAACAGCAGCCCTGCAGGAGGACTCTAGAGAATCAAAACCACATTGCAAGTGTGCTTTCCTACTTGTTCAGCTGCATGCAATAAATCCTGCATTTCTTTGTTTTCTGCACATCCTGAATTTAACATTTTCTGTTTAAGCAGTGACATAAGATATTGCTGATATTTAAGCATATGAAATTGGCAATTTAAAGCTCTTACAGCCAAGGTAGCAGAAGTATAAATCTTTTTCCCCCATCTGTCCAGGGCCCTAGAATCCTTATCAGAGGTGATGGGGTTTTTTGCAGTGGAAGCCTTGATCCCTTTGGGACCCTGAGAGATGGTTTCTGGGTCAGCAGCAGGGTTTTTGAAAAGGAATTTATGAGAGTCAGGAACCCTGTAGTACCTGTCCAGCTTAACAGGAGCTGGTGGTAAAGAGTCTGGAGATAGACTGGACTCTGAAAATACATCATCTACAATGTCTAAAACAGGTGGGATAGCAAGGGGCCTGTGCTGAGGTAATAAAAGGAAGTCTCTGAGCCTTTTCTTGGATTCTGAGTAATCTTGGTTCTCCCAGTGGAAATGCTCCCTCATAGTATGCAGAGTCTCCCTAAAAGAATAATCCTCAGGAGGAGAGGCTGAAGGGATAGATTCTTCAGCATCAGAATCCTCATAGGGAGGAACAGAATATTCCTGTTTGTTAGAGGAATCAGAAGAAATGGAAACCTGGTCTGAAGATTCATATTCTATCTCTTGCCTAGGCCTCATCAGGAGGGGGATGGGAAACCCTGATCAAAGTAATTAGGCCTTCGGCCATTTTAAGCAGCTGTTTTTTAGGCATGGTGGCCTGTCCAGGAGAATGCTGTACTTGTTTCTTTGTCTTTAGAGCTGCTTTAGTCTTTGCCTTTGAAGGTGAAGTAGGTTTCACATATAACTGTGTAGGCCTGAAAACACCCTCATAAGCTGGTGCCTGCTCAGTGGCTCCAGACCCATCTGAGGGAATAGTTTCCAAGTGTCCAGTACCTTGAGTTTCCAGTGGCCTAGTCGGCTCCACATGGGAGTTAGAAGTGGCCTGTGGCTCTGAAGAAGCGGGTGTCAGGGGCTGCGAAAGTGCCTCACTGAGAACCGGCGACAGGCCTAGCGGGAGCCTCGTCGTCGGTTTTGGACCTTGGATGCCTGTCCTTTTCTTTTCCTTTGCGCTTTTCATAAACTCCGGTAGTTGGCTGTTCTGACGGCATTATATAATTGAATCTTCTGCCAAAATAATGAAATGCAAAATCGTACAGACGCTTAATAGTGCGTTGGTTAAATCTAGCACAAACCCGACAACTAGCAACGTTGAATGAACAAGAATGAAAATCCTTACCAGGTATTTGCTTCCCACAAGAAATGCAATTATTAACTTTTTCTGACATCGGTCTGGAGCAAGAAAAAAGTTTCCCTGAAGACTTTCTGAAATTCGAATTTGAAAATCTCAGGAGTTGGCTGACCGGCAGTTGCGAACTGCTTTTGCTTCGGGCACCGCACGGCAAGAAAGACTGAAGAAAATGGTGTCGGCAGCATCTTTTATACCCCTGGCACACCGATGTCAGGGAGGAGGTGACAGCAACCAACGCCGGACCTACACTTGGGAATTCAGGCCAACTGCGGGTAGCCTGCCAGCAGGATAACCCAGTTGTAATGACTGCAACAGTGAAACACGGTGAACATCCTTAAAAAATGTTAGTGTGAAAAATTATGTAGACTGTAACCAAACAATGAATAATCTTGAAGTACAAAAAAGTACAGTTGTGTACACTTACCATAAATGTAGATGTTCGAGTGTATTCACTGTTGCTGTCATCACATTTGGGTAATCTGCTGGCAAGTTGCCCTCAGTCAGCCTGATTAACAAAGTCTTGGGTCCTGCATCGGCTGCTGTCCCTTCCTCCATGATGTCAGGTCATCAGGGGTATAAAACATGCAACCGACACCATTACATCAGTTTTTCTTGCCCCAGATGTCATGTGCCCCCTAAATGGGGAGCAAAATATATAAATAATTTTAAACACAAAATATATACCTTCAAACAAAAGCAAATACACCAAAAAGGCTTTCAAGTGTAGAAAAATAAAGGAGAGGCATAGTAAGAGAAAAAACAGGGAGCTGGAGGGTGGGTAACCAGGACTTCAAAGTACAGTTGTGTACACTTACCATAAATGTAGATGTTCGAGTGTATTCACTGTTGCAGACATTACATTTGGGTAATCTGCTGGCAGGTTGCACTCAGTTGGCCTGAATAACAAATTCTTGAGTCCTGCATCGGTTGCCGTCTCTTCTTCCATGACGTCAGGTCGTCAGGGGTATAAAACATGCAGCCGACACCATTTTAATCAGTTTTTTCTTGCCCCAGATGTCAGGTGTCCCCCAAATGGGGAGCAAAATATATATATATATATATATATATATATATATATATATATATATATATATATATATACACATACATGTAATTTAGAACACAAAAATATACCTCCAACTAAAAGCAAATACACCAAAAAGGCTTTTGAGCATAGTAAAAGAAAGAAGAGGTATAATAAGAGAGAAAAAGGGGGGCTGGCGGGTGGGTAACCTGGACTGCAACAGTGAATACACCTGAATGTCTACATTTATGGTAAGTGTACACAACTGTACTATGTTCTTCGTGTTTCACTGTTGCAGTCATTACATTTGGGTAGAATCCCAAAGCTATGGTTGGGAGGATGGAATTGTACAGCATTAGGAGCAGCTATAAGGCCCTGCAGAACAGCAGTGGCAAAGCCTGCTCTGGATTTAAAGAAGAAAGGTAAATGGTAATGTTTGGTGAACATATGAACTGAGCTCCAAGTAGCAGCTTCAAGAATGTCTCTGGTAGGACCTCCTCTGAGAAAACCTGCAGAAGTAGATGCAGCCTGTTGGAATGGGATCTGATCCCCTTGGGGACAGGTTTACCATGGTGTATGTAGCAGAAACGAATAAAATGGCTTATCCATTTTGAAATAGTCTTTGAAATAGCCTTTCCCTCTGCCCCTGCAGCAAATGCCAGCAGTAATTGCTCAGATTTTCTTAGAGATTTTGTCCTGTTTAAGTAGAATCTTAGTTGTCTGTGTACATCCAATGACTGCAGAATCCACTCCCCTTTGTTTTGTGGATTTGGGAAAAAAGTTGGCAGATGAATGGTCTGATTAAGAGCCACACTGGATACCACCTTAGGCATAAAGGATGGAATGGTCCTGAGGGCCACCCTGTCCGGATAAAAGATAATGAAAGGCAACACTGCCATGAGGACCTGTAGTTCTGAAATCCTTCTAGCTGAAGTGAGTGCTAAAAGAAAAGCTGTCTTCCAAGAGAGACATTTTATGTCTGCAGTAGCAGCTGGTTCAAAAGTATGTAGGGTGAGTTTTTCCAGCACAAAGTTGAGGTCCCATGCAGGAGTTTGTGCTCTCCCGAGAGGTCTCAAATTGTTGGCCCCTCTGAGGTACTGCTTTAGCAGGGGATAAGAAAAGAGACGAGGCTCTGTATTGTAATGAGTCGAAATGGCATGTTTATAGAAGAAAAAGATAGGCCCTTATGAAGCATCTCAGTTAAATATTGCAGAATCTGAGGAATATTGGGCATTGCTGTATTTATTATTCCTTGTGCTTGGTTCCAGGCACAGAATCTTTTCCATTTATCAGCATAAGATTTTTTAGTACTAGGCCTTCTTGCCTCCAAAATGACATCCATCACAGGTTTACTGAGAGATGTGACTGGTGAAATTAGTTGATTAGCCATGCTGCAAGATTCATAGCTTGGAGCTGAGGGTGCAGAGTTTGATAGTTTTGCTGAGACAGTAGATTAGGTGTCTTGATGCAGGTACCACGGAGGAAGGTGTGACATTGTGTAGGAGCAGGTACCAGTGTTGGCGAGGCCAGTCTGGAGCAATCAGAATGATTTTCGGTTTTTCCTGTCTGACTTTTAGTAAAACCTTGGAGAGCAGAGGAAGAGGGGGAAAGGCATAGAGTGAAAGCTTTTTTCAGCTGAAGCATAGAGCATCCACTTTAGAAGCTTTTTTGTGATGGATTCTTGTGCAGAATTTGTCCAACTGACAGTTTTTGGGGCTCCACCATGTTTGCGTCAACATGCTGAAGATTTGTGGATCCAGTTTCCATTCATGTGGCTCCATAAGTTTTCTGCTTAGTTCGTCTGCCAGAGTATTTTACTTTCCTGGCAGAAACTGAGCTTGTAGATGTATTTGGTAAGTCAAGGCTGTGTTCCACAAGGCCATGGCTAGTCTGCAAAGGGGGTAGGCTTGGGTGCCCCCCTGTCTGTTTATGTACCACATAACTGTGGTGTTGTCCGTCTTTATCAGTAGTTGTCCAGGACGAAGAAAGTCCTTGAAGGCTGTCAGAGCATTCTGTACAGCTAACATTTCTTTCTGGTTGATACATAGGTGCATTTGATTTCGGCTCCATTTGCACTGAATGCATCTCCCTGCCAGATGGGCCCCCCAAGCATAATCTGATGAGTCTGTAGTCAGGGTTTGGGTGGAAGGGGGTGGAATGAATGACAGTCCCGTGTTTTGGTGACAGGCCCCTGTTCACCATAGGAACTCTTTGTTGCAGGCAAGGAATGACAGGAATCACTGTTTCCAGGATGTGACAATGTTGATTCCATATGTTTTTTAGGTACCATTGAAGTTTCCTCATATGCAGTCTTGCATATGGAATTAGTAGGATGCAGGAAGCCATGAACCCCAAGGCCTGCAGAATATGTCTTGCAGATACCTGGGTTTTTGTGGCCACTTGTTTGAAGTATGTTATCAAATGAATTAGTTGGTCTGGCGTGAGGTAAGCCATCGGGGCAGTTGTACTCAAGCTTGCTCCCAGGAATGTAATTATTTGAGAGGGTACCAGTTGTGATTTCTTTTCATTTATGGTGTACCATAGGCATGTTAGAAGCATTTTTACAAACGCCAGATGCTGTAGTTGAGTGTCCTTGTTTTCTGCATGAATTAGACAATCGTCCAGATAAGGATAAACTTTAATATTTGTCTGCAAAATGCAATTACTGGTGCCAGGCACTTTGTGAAGACTCTGGGCGCAGTAGATAAGCCAAAGGGCAGTGCAGAGAACTGGTAATGCAAATAGCCTGCTTTGAAGTGGAGGTATCCTCTGCAAGATTCCCTGATTGGGATATGCAGTTAAGCCTCTTTTAAGTCTAGAGTTACCAACCAGGCATCCTTGGCCAGCATAGGTAGTAACTGCTGTAGAGTCAGCATCTTGAATTTTGGAATGTCAGGGAAAGTATTTAGAATGGATAAGTCCAGAATTGGACGCCATGATTTGTCTTTTCTGGGTACCAGGAAAATTCTTGAATAAAAGCCTTGCCTTTTTCCTTTTCTGGTACTGGTTGAATAGCCCCCATATCCATGAGGGACATTACTTGTTTCTGGGCCTCTGCCCACTGATTTGGAGGCAGATCTGGCCATCTGTTTGGAATTGGCAATGTGTGGAAATGAAATCTGTATCCCTGGGATACTATATTTAAAACCCACTTGTCCAGGGTAATTAGATGCCAGTTTTGTACATGAAGTGCTAGTTTTCCCTCCAAAGGGGCTGCCAGAAGATAAGTGCTTGGAAATGGCAAAGGAAAGTCACTGAGGCTGTTTACCATAGAGGGCTGCCTTGCTACTTCCAGATTTGGAGGTGGAGGCACCCCATTGTTTCATTCTGTAAGTTCCTTGTGACTGAAACCTGGAGCCTTTGGAGGGTCTGGGTTTGACCTGAGCAGCTCTGTTGGATACTGGAAAGGACCAATTCTTAGTAGGCCAGTGCCTACTGAACCTGTGTGGCTGCACTTGTAGGAAATCTTTTACAGTTTGCATAGATTTAGCTTTGTCTTCCATCTTTTTCAAAACTTCTGCCTTATTACCAAATAGACTGTCCTGTTGTAAAGGGGCATCCAACAATTTTGCTTTAACATGATCAAACAGATTTTGCTCCTTGAGCCAAGCATGCCTTCTTATCACAGACCCAGTTACGGCAGCCCTGCAAGAGGCCTCCAAGGAATGAAAACCACATTGCAAAGTATGCTTACCAACTTGTTCAGCTGAATGCAATAAATCCTTCTTACCCCATCTATCCAGCGCCCTGGAGTCTCTATCAGACGGGGTAGGATTTTTAGCAGTAGAAGCCTTAACACCCTTGGGACCTTGAAAATTTGTTTCAGGGTCAGCAGTAGGGTTTTTAAAAAGAAACTTGTGGGAGTCAGGAACTCTGTAATACCTGTCTGGCTTACTAGGAGCCGGAGGCAGGGAATCAGGAGCCATGCTGGATTCTCATCACCATCATCAACAAATGTCTAAAACTGGAGGTATAGCCAAAGGCCTATGCTGAGGAAGAAGGAAATCCTTAAGCCTTTTTGGATTCTGAGAAATTCTGACTCTCCCAATGAAAATGTCCCCTTAAGGTATGCAAAA
This sequence comes from Protopterus annectens, assembly GCF_019279795.1. NCBI lineage: Eukaryota > Metazoa > Chordata > Ceratodontiformes > Protopteridae > Protopterus > Protopterus annectens. The sequence goes on along the minus strand of NC_056738.1, from coordinate 487,705,974 downwards.
TTTCTCCAAAAGAAAAATCATCAGAAGGAGAAGCAGAAGGGATGGATTCTTCTGTATCTGAGTCCTCATAAGGTGGAATACAAAATTCCTGATCAGAAGAGGAATCACAAGAAATGGAAACCTGATCTGAAGATTCATAATCAGTGCCTTGCCCAGGCCTCTTAGCAGGAGGGGGTTGGGAACCCCTGATCTAGGTAATTAAATCCTCATCCATTTTAATCATTTGTTTTTTAGGCATAGGGGCCTGAACACGTGGCCCATGTGTCGGTTTTTTAGACACAGAAGTTGTTTTTGACCTTGTTTTTGATGATGGCATCAGTTTAATATACCAAGAACCAATAATCCACAAACGAAAGGCTTTTCATCAGTTTAATATACAAATGTTTAGGCCTGAAGACACCCTCAGAAGCCGGTGCCTGCTCAGTGGCTTCGGACCCATCTAAGGGAGAGACATCCACGGGTTCAATACTTGAAGTGTCTCGCGGCATACCAGACTCCGAATGAGTCTCGGTAGAGGCATGCAAATCAAAAGTAGCGGGCATCAGGGGCTGTGAAAGCGCCTCACTGAGTACCCGCGAACCAGCGACTGGCTTAGGAGAAGCTTCGTCGTCGGTTTTGGACCTCAACAGTCTGTCTCTGTCATTTTCTTTGCGTTTTTTGTGAATTCCGGTAGTCAGATTGCTAACAGACAACATTTCTGTATAGTTAAATCTTGAGCCAAAATATTTAGATGCAAAAATATACCGACACTTAATAGTGTGTTGGTTAAATTTAGCACAAAACCGACAGCAAGGCACGTTGTGGTCAGGGCCTAGGCAAGGAATACAGTACAAATGAAAATCCTTATGAGGTATTTGTTTCCCACAAGTAATACAATTAACTTTTACTGACATCAGTAAGGAGCAAGAAAAAGTTTCCCCAATGGGGTACTTAGCTTTAGTTTGAAGACTTCGGTTCTGAAACTTGAAAACGAAAATTTCAGGAGTCGTCTGACCAGCACTTGCGAACTGCTTCTGCTTCGGGCACCATGCGGGAAGAAAGACGGATTAAAATGGCATCTGCTGCATGTTTTATACCCCTGACGTCATAGAAGAAGAGACAGCAACTGACGCAGGACCCAAGACTTTGTTATTCAAGCCGACTGAGGGCAACCTGCCAGCAGATTAACCAAATGTAATGACTGCAACAGTGAAACATGAAGAACATCAGTGAATACACTTGAACATCTACATTTATGGTAAGTGTTCATAACTGTACTATGTTCTTCATGTTTCACTGTTGCAGTCATTACATTTGGGTAGATTCCCACAGCTAAGGTTGGGAGGATGGATTTAAACAGTATTAGGACTGGCTATAAGGCCCTGCAAAACAGCAGTGGCAAAGCCAGCTCTGGATTTAGAGAAAATTGGAAAGTGATGGTGCTTGGTGAAAGCATGAACAAACTCCACATAGCAGCTTTTAGAATATCCCTAGTAGGAACACCTCTGAGAAAGGCTGTAGAAGTAGATGCAGCCCTGGTGGTATGGGATCTGATCCCCTGCGAGGATAGGTTTTCCATGGTGCTTACAGCAGAAATGAATGAAATGGCTTATCCATTTGGAAATGGTTTGCTTTGAAATAGTCTTTCCCTCTGCCCCTGCAGCAAATGCTACCAGCAGTTGTTCATATTTTCTTTGAGATTTAGTCCTGTCCAAGTAAAATCTAAGTTGTCTGTGTACATCCAATGAATGCAGAATCCGCTCCCCTTTGTTCTGTGGACTGGGAAAGAAAGTTGGCAAATGAATGGACTGATTAAGAGCCACACTGGATACCACCTTGGGCATGAAGAATGGGGTGGCCCTGAGAGACACCCTGTCTGCATGAAAGATGATGAAAGGCTCCACTGCCATAAGGGCCTGTAATTCAGAAATCCTTCTAGCCAAAGTGATTACTAAAAGGAAGGCTGTTTTCCAGGAAAGAAATTTTAAGTCTGCAGTAGCAGCTGGCTCGAAAGGAGGTAGAATGTGTTTTTCCAATACAAAGTTAAGGTCCCAGGCAGGGGTTGGAGCTCTCATGGGTGGCCTTATGTTTTTGGCCCCTCTGAGATACTGCTTTAACAGAGGACGAGAGAAGGGGGGGGGGTTCTGTGTTGTAATGAACTGAAATTGCTGAGGCATGGATTTTTATGGAAGAAAAAGATAGGCACTTGTGAAGCATCTCGGTTAAGTATTGCAAAATATGAGGTAAATTGGGCACTGCTGTGGTCATCTCTTGAGATTGATTCCAGGCACAGAATCTTTTCCATTTGTCAGCATAAGATTTTCTGGTACCAGGTCGTCTCGCCTCCAAAATGACATCCATCACAGGTTTGCTGAGGGATTCTAAGGGGGAATTTAAGTGATTAGCCAAGCTGCAAGATTGAATGTTTGAAGCTGAGGGTGCAGAATTTGGTTATTCTGCTGAGACAGTAAGGAAGGTGTCTGAGGCAGGTGCCATGGAGAAAGTTGTGACAGACTGTGTAGGAGTGGGTACCAGTGTTGGCGAGGCCAGTCTGGAGCAAGCAAAATCATCTTTGGTTTGTCCTGTTTGACTTTTAGTAGAACTTTGGAGAGCAGAGGCAGAGGGGGAAAGGCATAGATTGATAGGTTTTTCCAGCTGAAGGACAGAGAATCCACTTTCCAGGCTTTTTTGTGATGAGTTCTTGTGCAAAATTTGTCCAACTGGTAGTTCTGGGGTGAGGCAAAGAGATCTATGAATGGGCTACCTCATTTGCGTGTCAACATGTTGAAAATACGTGGCTCCAGTTTCCATTCGTGTGGGTCCATGAGATTTCTGCTTAGATCGTCTGCCAAAATATTCAGCTTTCCTGGCGGGAATTGGGCTTGTAGTTGTACTTCATAGCTCAAAGCAGTGTTCCACAATGCCATGGCTTGTCTGCAGAAGGGGTATGAATGTGTACCCCCTGCTTGTTTATGTACCACATAACTGTGGTGTTGTCCGTCTTTACCATTAGCTGCCCTGGATGAAGGTAGTCCTTGAAGGCTGTCAGTGCTTTCTGTACAGCTAGCATTTCTTTTTGATTGATATGAATGTGCATTTGATTCGAGCTCCATTTGCCCTGAATGCACTTCCCTGCCAGATGAGCCCCCCATGCATAGTCTGATGCATCTGTAGTTAGGGTTTGGGCGCCAGGGGGTGGTGTGCATGGCAGTCCCTTGTTTTGGTGGCAGGCCTCTGCCCACCATAGGACCTCTAGTTGCAGGCAAGGTATGATAGGAATCATTGTTTCCAGGCTGTGAGAATGTTGACTCCAAAAGCTTTTTAAGTAGCACTGAAGTTTCCTCATATGCAGTCTTGCATATGGAATTAGAAGAATGCCAGGAGGCCATGAAACCCAAAAGGCTTGCAGTATTTGTCTTGCTGATATAGCAGGGTTTTTGTGGCCACCTGTCTGAAGTAAGTCACCAACTGAATCTGCTTTTCTGGCGTAAGGTAAGCCATCTGGGCAGTTGTATTCAACCTTGCACCCAGGAATGTTATTTTTTGAGCGGGTACTAGTTGTGATTTCTTTTCGTTTATGGTGTACCCTAGACAAGTTAGAACCCTTTTTACAAACGCCAGATGTTTTAGAAGCATGGCCCTGTTTTCTGCCTGAATTAGACAATCGTCCAGGTATGGATATATCTGAATATTTCTTTGCCTGCAAAAATGCGATTACTGGAGCCAGGCAGTTTGCAAAGACCTTAGGCGCAGTAGATAAGCCAAAGAGCAGTGCAGAGAACTGATAATGCAAAAAGCCTGCTTTGAAGCAGAGGTATATTCTGCAAGATTCCCTGATTGGGATATGCAGGTATGCCTCTTTTAGCTCTAGAGTTGCCAACCAGGCATCTTTGCCTAGCATAGAAAGTAACTGGTGAAGAGTCAGCATCTTGAATTTTGGAATGTCCAGGAAAGTGTTACGAGTAGACAAGTCCAGAATTGGACGCCATGATTTGTCTTTTCTGGGTACCAGGAAAAGTCTGGAATAGAAACCTTGTCCCTTTTCCCCTTCTGGTACTAGCTGAATAGCCCCCATGTTTAAGAGGGAAAGTACTTGTTTCTGAGCCTCTGCCTTCTGATTTTGGGGCAGGTATGGCCATCCGCTTGGAGTTGGCAACGTGTGGAAATGAAATCTGTATCCCTGGAACACTATATTTAAAACCCATTTGTCCTGGGTTATAGGTTGCCAGTTTGTTGCATGAAGAGCCAGTTTTCCCCCCAAAAGGGTGGCTAAAAGTGAAGTGCTTGGTAATTCTAAAGGAAAGTCATTCAGACTGTTTACCATAGGGAGGTTATTGTTGTTTCCAGATTTGGAAGAGGAGGCACCCCATTGCTTAGTTCTGAAAGTCCCTTGGGACTGAAACTTGGTGCTTTTGGCATGTCTAGGTCTGGCTTGAGTGAATCTGTAAGAAACTGGAAAGGACCAGTTCTTAATAGGCCAGTGCCTACTAAATCTTGGAGGTTGTACTTGTAAGAAATCTTTCACGGTCTACATAGATTTAGCCTTATCTTCCATCTTTTTTAGAACTTCTTCAGCCTTATTGCCAAACAGACAGTCCTGCTGCAAAGGAGCATCCAACAATTTTGCTTTAACATGATCCGGCAGAGATTGCTTCTTAAGCCAAGCATGCCTTCTAAGCACAGACCCAGTAACAGCAGCCCTGCAAGAGGCCTCCAAAGAATCAAAATCACATTGCAAAGTATGTTTTCCAGCTTGTTCAGCTGAATGCAATAAATCCTGTAAATTGTTATTTTCCACACAGTCAGAAATCAACATCATTTTCTGTTTAAGAAGTCCCATGATATGCTGCTGATATTTTAGCATATGAAATTGACAGTTTAAAGCCCTGATTGCAAGGTTGCAGAAGTATAAACCTTTTATCCCCAACTACCCAGCGCCCTGGAGTCTCTATCAGAAGGGGTAGGATTTTTAGCAGAAGCAGCCTTAATGCCCTTGGGCCCCTGAGAAATGGTTTCAGGGTCTGCAACAGGATTTTTGAAAAGGAATTTGTGGGAATCAGGAGCCCTGCAGTATCTGTCTGGCTCACAAGGGGCCGGAGGCAGAGAATCAGGGGCCATACTGGATTCTGAAAACACATCATCAACAATGTCTAGTACAGGAGGTACAGCCACAGGCCTATGCTGAGGAAGAAGAAGAAAATCCCTAAGCCTCTTTTTGGATTCATAAAAATCCTGACTTTCCCAGAGGAAATGTTCCCTTAAGTTATGTAAAGTTTCCCCAAAAGAAAAATCCTCAAGGGGAGAAGCAGAAGGAATGGAATCCTCTGCATCAGAGTCCTCATAAGTAGGTATGAACAAATCCTGTTCATTAAAACAGTCAGAAGGAATAGAATCCTGTTCAGAAGATTCATAGTCAAGTTCAGCCCTAGGCCTCTTTCAAGGTGGGGGTTGGCTACTCCTGATTAGAGTAATTAAATCTTCAGCCATTTTGATCATTTGTTTTTTAGGCATCAGGGCCTGCACATGTGGCCTAGGTGTCGGTTTTTAGACATAGATCGAGATTTTGGCCTTAATATTGAAGAAGGCATTGGTTTAATATACAAATCTGTAGGCCTGAATACACCCTCAGAAGTCGATGCCTGCACAGTGGCTCCGGACCCATCCAAGGTTGTGACATCAATGGGTTCCATAACTGAAGCATCCCGCGGCATACTCCGAATGGGTCTCAGTAGAGGCCTGCGAATCAGAAGTAGCGGGTATCAGCAGCTGCGAAAGCGCCTCACTGAGTACCGGCGAACTGGCGATTGGCTTAGGAGAAGAGTCGTCAGCAGTTTTGGATCTCAACGGCCTGTCTTTTTCTTTGTGTTTTTTAGGTATTCCGGTAGTCAGATTGCTAACCAACGTAATTTCTGAATAATTAAACCGTGATTCAAAATATTTAGAAGGAAAAATGTACCGATGACGGACAGTGCGTTGATTAAATAAAGCACAGAACCGACAGCAAAGTATGTCATGGTCAGGGCCTAGGCAAGGAATATAGTACAAGTGAAAATCCTTATGAGGTATTTGCTTCCCACAAGTAATACAATTAACTTTTACTGACATCGGTAAGGAGCAAGAAAAAGTTTCCCCAACAGGGTACTTAGCTTTTTAGTTGAAGACTTTGGTTCTGAAACTCGAAAACGAAAATTTCAGGAGTCGGCCGACCGGCACTTGCGAACTGCTTCTGCTTCGGGCACCGCGCGACAAGAAAGACTGACATAATGGCATCGGTTGCATGTTTTATACCCCTGGCGTCATGGAAGAAGGGACAGCAACTGATGCAGGACCCAAGACTTTGGGCAAACAGCCAGCAGATTACCCAAATGTAATGACTGCAACAGTGAAAAACGAAGAACATCTGTAAAACTGAATGGATTTTTGTGTCACAAACCATAAAGAATACAGCTTAGAGATCTTTCTCTGCTGCAAGGTCACAATGAATGCCAGGAGAGATCTGCAGAATGAAATCTCAGCAAACTGCATTAAAGGCAAGGAGGGGAGTTAAGTGTCTGGGAGCGTTTCAAATGCCAAACTGCTTAAGTGCTTCCACATCAGTACGACTGGGTTTGAAGAAGGAGGACAAGACCTTATCAAATGACCTGTTCAGCCTAAGCTGGCAGGGTAAAATAAACTGGATGAAAAGGGAATGCAATTTTTCCAGATCAGAGCTTCAAAAAAAAAAAGCTCACACTGAGTAAGGCATACTAGGAAAGGGTGTGCTCAAGTGCAAAAGTAAAGGGCTGGACTGGCTCTATCTCACTACCAACAGTAACTGTAAGATGGTGACTCCCTAATAATGTTCCATTGTGGTTCAGAGATGAAAAGAAGGATGCTCACTCCTTATTAGAGGAGACTGTCACATGGTACTGCTCTAGAAGCAATAGAGGCAGAAAGTATGGAAAACTGGCTCTTGTCACGCCTTTAAAGGAGATACATTTCTGGCTAGTCTAAACACTGGTCTCCTTTTATCACCATCAGCCAGTATGAATTAAAGACTCTCTCCAGCTTTTACTGGAGATGCCTTCTAGTTGCATGTTTCTAGTTGCTGGTAAGATCAAGATATATCACACTACCATCAGATCATATGGGAGATTTTCTTGTAATACACAGGGGGTTGTTTATGCCGCCTTATGTACAGAATGTAGGGGTTTCTACATTGGAAAAACCAACAGGAGGTTCAAAGAAAGAATATATGAACATGTTAGGGACATCAGAAACCACAACCCCAATAGTGCTTTATTTAAACACGTAGAAAATATCCTACACAATTTCAAATTTTTGGTGACTGAAAGGGTACCCCCAAGATCCTCGGGGTGGACGATGAGAAGATCTACTTGAATTCAAGGAGTTATTTTGGCAAGTGAGACTTATTTGCCCACGTACATCCTGGTCTTAATGACTGTCTCAGTTTAAGTAGTTTTTTAAATCTGCATTCTTATATGGGTTTAGCACATTTTTGTTTTTTTTATTTTCATTTTTGATTTTACTTTTTTGAAAGAATTAAACGTTTAAAATGTTTTGTGGTACATAAATCAGTTTTGATTTTTTTGTCTTTTAGGTGAATGTTCAAGTGATTTTTGTAGTCTTTATAAGTAAGTAATTTTAACCGACTTGTATTATTTATTGTGTTTTTTGTACTGGTCAAACCAGTCAGATGATGTTCTCAGAATGTTATTTAAATGTGACTAATTTGGTGCGTTAATTATTCTGAAGTGAACTGATATAGTCTGACGAAAGTGCTAAATAATAAACAGAGTTCAAGTTTTGAGGAGGTCTTTTTTCCTGGGTTTGTTTTTTTGGACTTCT